>NC_091569.1:14264501-14279501 GCF_042767895.1 Penaeus vannamei | reverse complement strand
TTGTAAAAGTACCGAGGCTGTGGTAATTATGTAACCTTGTGTCACTATGAAGTTTGACTCTAGTTGTAAGCCATTTTTGACATATCATTGGAAGTTTCAAGGTGATTTGCATAGTAAACATAAATAACACTTTAGAATTTGTGCTTAAATAATGTCTTAGAATTTATCATTTCTGTATGTGAGCTGTATTTTCACATAAGTTATATTATAGAGCAGTGTTTCAGAACAGTAATAACAGTTGATAGATATATTTTTTATGATTAGTATAGAGGTAAATTTTGGTCAAAATATAAAGAGGGAATCGGAAAGAATTTTAATTATGGCACTTCTGTCTCTGAATGGTTTCTTCAAATTTATTCCCATATTTTTCATTCAGGAATGGACGAAGATGAGGAGGAAGTGGTACCCCTGCCTAATGTAAATGCTGCCATCCTAAAGAAGGTGATCCAGTGGTGCACATACCACAAGGACGACCCTCCACTCCCTGACGATGACGACAATAAAGAAAAGCGAACAGATGACATCTCCTCCTGGGATGCAGATTTCTTGAAGGTATTTTCAAGGCCATAGCTCGTTGTTTTGTGTCTGACACAATGGTAGCCACATATGATGAAAATGCGTCTAATATTCTTCACACTTGATGTGCTATTCTCTTTTTCTCCATTCTGTTACTGGATTTTCCTTCAATGTCTTCATGCTCTTCCCATAACCTGTCTTTTTTCCTCCATTTACCCTTTTTTTTTTCACTCCCTCTACCGCATTCACTTCTTTCTCCCTTGCCCCTTCCTTCTTCCCCTTGCTTCCCCCTTCCTATTCCACTTTCTTCATTTCTACCTCCCTCCCTTCCTCTATTTTTACCTCCCTCCCTTCCTCTCCCTCTGTATCTCTCTGCTCAACAAGAATATATGAAAACCTGTCATCAAAAACCTTTCTCCTTCTATCTCTTGCCAGGTTGACCAAGGCACACTGTTCGAGTTGATCCTGGCTGCAAACTACCTTGACATCAAGGGCTTGTTGGATGTGACATGCAAGACCGTAGCCAATATGATCAAGGGAAAGACGCCTGATGAGATCCGCAAGACCTTTAACATCAAGAACGACTTCACACCCTCTGAGGAGGAACAGGTGCGCAAGGAGAACGAGTGGTGCGAGGAGAAGTAGAAAGGAAATGATAGATCCAGAGGTGTTTATAGAGAAAGTGGATTACATATAGTGAAGAGACTTTGAAAGAAAAGAACAGGAAAAGAAAAATTTTATGCCAATTCTATAACCGGGATATTTTATGGAAATTCTTTTTTTTGCCAGAATGTAAGGATTCTTTATTTATTCCTTATTTTACAACACTCTTTAATTAAGTGTAGACCTGTGAGAGTAGAGGTTATTTTTCTCTTCCTTGTTATGCATTGATCTCTTTGAGATAGCATATATATTGATCTAATCATGTGGTTTACTGATGTTATTATAGATTTACCATTAGGTCAGTGTAAGGGCTCATCATGTGGTACTTTAAAGCATTGTATCTTTTGATATATATTACTTGAGGAGATTATGATGTCAAAGAGAGATGAATGATTATTGTTTTATTCTTTTCAACATTGTTACCTCATTATAGACTAATTTGGTAAAGTTGATTGTCCATTGTTTTATTTTTGTGTAATTTTTCTCCTCAACGTGTTGCATCTACTTCGTTTTGCTTGAGCAGGAAAACTGTAGCTCAAACACTTTGTATCAGATGATCTGCAATGCTATTAAACCTGTTTAACAGTTTTATATCTTTATGTTGACCAAATAACTGTTGAGGAATATGTCAGTTTCAGTAAATGACATTTCCCATTTCAATTTTCAATAAAACCCTCATATTTTCTAGTCCTCTTTTAACCTCCAAACAACACATGCACAGCAAATGCTACTTTACAAATTATCATCCTGATTCATGATATAATTAGTATGTAAATGTTATTGATATTTGAGTGTGGCAAAGGTATTGTGAAAGAGACCTACTATTTTAGTGTATAAGCTGATTATCCGTTTTTAAACATTTTGCTGTATACAGGATATTTCTGTGACCTCACATGCAAACATTGTTCTTAAGCAAAACATTGATCAACACTTATACTTTGATTACAACACAGCATCTTTGCACAAGTGTTTTCAAATCTGAACCAGTACAGTTTTCAGGGATTTGTGTAGTTCAAATGTTTTTTTTATTTTCATACAAAGCTGCTGTTCACATTAGTGTTATATTAATTTTATTTCTCATAGTAAAGACTAGCTTCTGAGATTACAGGCAGCTAAACCTACTTTCTTTCAAGAGTGGGGAAAACATGCTTTGTAATAGATAAGAAAAAATTAAGTAGATCAGCTTCATTCTATCTTAAAGAACAGTACAACAACGTGACCTGCCCTTCCAATGTTTAAAGGAATATGATTTGTGGAAAAGTGACTTTGAAAATTTAATACAAAATACTTCATAAAATTGCAAGTATCAAAGGATTTATAGCATAGAAGGTACTCATGAAATAAAGTAAGGGAAACGTTTACACTCTTTGTAAGAAAGTGGAAAAATGTTGAGTGTGTCGGTAACTGCACACTTTAGCAGCTGTCTGGCCTTTTGTAGGATTTGGAAGATCTCATACCATTGTTTATTTCTTGAAAAATTTCTGCCCCACCAACATCTAAGATCATTCGCGGCATGTTCAAAGTATAGCAATAGGGTGAGCCTTGGGGGCAAAGCTCCCAGGTAAGAAAAGGTCATATAGCATATGAAAAAGTATTGTGGCAAAAAGGTTAAAAAATTAACAATTAGGACAAAATATATTTGATGTCAAAGGTTGTTGAGCACTGTAAGTTAGTATGGTTGTAAAGAGGGTAGAGAGGGAATAGCAAATGGAGTATGAAGGCCATTCAGGACTGACACAGAACCAGCCTTTCATCCTTTCAGCATAGCTCTCACACTTAAGGATGTGGACAGAAGAAGAGAAGAAAAAAGAAAGACGAAGAAGAAAAGACCATGCAAAATTAGTTGAGGCAAGGGCTAAGGTCCAAGGCAGAGGTGAACCCCTACATTGGGCGTCAGTCCTTGTCTTGTAAGCTCCATCACAACGACAAAGAGCATGAGATTGGGGGGGTACCATCATTTAGGATGTGATATCACCTGCTGTCTGTAATTTTTCTTCTTGACAGTAGGGTAAATGAGACTCAAACAGAATAGGAAACCAACATAAATGTGAGCAAAGACCAGTTATAATGAAATAGAGCAGATATTCAGGATAAGACAACTTGACTTTGCTTTGTAGCTGATAGAACTTTAGCTTCAGCATTTTTGTGCTTGGAATTATCTTTATACACAGTATAACAGTGAAGTTACTCCTTCAGCTCCCCATATTTATCCTAGAACTAGAGATTTGCAGAGAAAGAAGCTCCATAAGGTGCATGAGTTTTCTCTCTCACTCACACTCTCACTCTCTCACTCACTCATTCACTCTTTCACTTTCTCTCACTCTCATTTTAGTATTCCCATTTATTAAATTAAATTGCAGATTCTGTTACAATAACAGATGGCATCAGGAAAAGAGAGCTTGCTGTTGGTTAAGCAGATATGCCTACAAAAAACAGGGATCTGTGGGAAAATTGACTTAAACAAAGGGGGTCCTATGCTAAAATAAACAAAATGGAGCCATGGAGGTGAAAGTTTTTGTAACCATTATTCTAAATGACAACATACCCATTTTCCTCTGCATAGTATCCTATCCTCTAGTTTTCTCTTTCTGATTCTAATCTCATTGTTATAAATCTTGAAGATGATTGAAGAAACATTGAACTTGCCACATATCCAGATGCTAAATTCCATGAAAAGATTGAATTATTTTTCTTCCAATCTATTCATTTTTGCCAACACATTTTAGATCCTGCATGATAGTAGAATGCAGTATATTTTGGAGTATGTTTTCCCTATCTGGAATTGGACATGAAAGTTGACAGAAATAAAAGGTATTTTGGCTAATAAATGCATCATATGTTTTTGGCAATAAGCCTTTCAAGTTCTTTTTATTTCATTTTTTATCAATGTTCTTATTTTTTGCCAAACAGCTATCCTTTGAAAAAATCAAGTCTTCCAGTAAATTGGAAACTGAAAATGCCAGTTCTATGTTGGATTTCAGTAGCTGTAGTTGAAGCTTCTTAACCCACTGGCTGAAAGTTTAAGTACTATCCACTGTACTTTTTAGTGAATTTTGTTGCACACAAATAGGTCCACAAATTCTCAGCCACCAAGGAGTCAATTAGTAGGCTTGAGTGACCACACCTGATGTTCCCCATACCTTAAATTTGCTGTTTTTTTAATTTTAATGTTGAATCTTTTATTATTATTATTGAAATTTTTATTAAAATGTCATCAAAATACTAATAAAAATGAAGATTATAACATGCTTCAAAGAATCTTGCCAAAAATCAAGGAAATGGATAAACAGGTGAAATAGGTAGGACTAATAACTGACTCCTTGTGGGGCCATTTCTGTGTAAAAACAATTAATAAATCAAAATTACAATGGGAATGGTATGTTTTCATTGTATCAGAAGCCATTTGGTTAAGCACTGGACAATGATAAGGTCATTTGATCTTGGCCAATAAGCTTATAAGAACAATGACAGAAAAAAAAGTTTTAAACTATTCAACGATTGTTCTGTAACCAAAAAGTTTTAGAGATAATCCCTAAGGGGGCTGTGCCTACCCATTTTTTTATTTTTTTATTCTAAGCTTTGGTACAGTGCCAGACAAAAGTAATGTCATGAATTGAAGCTAAAAAATGTCTTACCTTATACAAAAAGTGTGATATTATGCAGATATTCAAAATGGAGTTTGAAATAAGTTTGACAAGAGTTTTTTGACTGTGAATATACAATCCTACTTACACTACCCATGGTTCAGCTGAATATAAAAACTATTTATGATAAATGTTATTAATCCCAATTTTTTTCATTTTCTTTATTGTTTGTTTATCTCTTTTACTATGTCTCAGTTTTTTACATATAAGTTTGAAAATCAGTCTCCAAGGATGCCAAGTCTTTTGACATGGTTTAAAGATTCTTTCTTTAAGATTTAGTTTTAATTCCATTTGTTACAATGGATATTCTTTGCTGTGACACTGTCTGTTTTATTTTGCCCAAATCTCCCCCTTTGTGCAAGGAATGGCCGGGGTTACCATTCACTGGCTGGGCGTGGGATTGAACACAGGTCCGCAAGAGTGCTAGTCCAGCATGTTACCGCTGTCTGAATGTCTGACATCTTTCATCGTTATTTTTCAATACCGCTTTTCTCATTAATATCTGTGCTCTATTTAAAAAGTGTATGCATGATGAAACAAATGAGATGGACTGGTAAAGACAAAATAATAATAATAATAAATAAACATACCTTTTTATGCACACAAGATGGTATCTACTGTCGATATGATCCTCCCCAATACCTTGCTCATTATTGTAATGAGGGGGCTAAGGAAATGGAGACAAGTCCAGTATTGGAGATCACCCCTACCTTGGACCTCAGCCCTCACCTCAAATAATTTTGCATCATATTTTCTTCTCTTTTTCGTTCTCTTCTGACCGCTTCCTAAGGTGTGAGAGCCATGCTGAAAGGATGAAAGGCTGGCTTTGTGTCAGAATGGCCACTGGGAGCTCTTACCCCTTATGGGTACCCTGAGGGGTAGACAATTTCTCTTGCCCATTAATTTTAGGCTTATTTTCATATTTTTTGAAAATTTTCTGCAGCATCACCATCTAAGATCATTCACAGTGTATTCAAAATATTAGTGAGAGGATCAGGCTTGGGGACAAAGCCCCTGGATAAGGAAGCTTTTTTGGTTCATAAGGCATGTTTATGGATTCTTAGAACAGTTAATGGTCAAAACAATTAAATGCACCAACATCACAGGTCATACAGCACTATGATAGAGTATTGAGGTAAAAGGGTTAAAAATAAGTTAACAATTAGGACAAAATAAGTTAGATGTCAAAGGTTGTAGAGCACCGTAGGTTAGTATGCTAGTGAAAAGGATGAAAAGGGATGAACAAACCGAGTGCAAAGACCGTTCACGACAAACCCAAAGCCAACCTTTCAGTATATTTCTCACACTTTTGGATGGTGACACAAGAAGGGGATGAAGAGAAGGGAAAGGAAATGTGGTTAAGAAAAGATCATGCAAAATTAGTTAAGTTGAGGGCTGAGGTCCAAGGTATGGGTTATCCCCTACAATGGGCTTCAGTCTTTATTTCCTAAGCCCCCCACAACAACGAGCACAGGATTGAGTGGGATTTCAGGCTTGCCATGGCAAATAATTTTATTTTTATTTTTATTTTTTTTCTATTAAGAGCATTAAGGCTTGCCCCTTTTTGCTATTTGTGGCAAGTGTAAATGTCATTGATTTTTATTCTGAAATCTTAACACTGTAAAGGCTGTAATAGTCTTGAAATATATAAACTTTTGTATCTGAAGTTTCATTTCTCTTTTACCTTACATGATAATGAGACTTTTGAAAATTCAAGTCTGGAACATGACATATGGAAACTGAAGTATGCTGGAAATTTTTAAATAAAACAATTTTCTATTTATAAATTTAATTTGTTTTACAAGGGTTCAAATAATTTAATTAAAACTTGCCCCCCTCCCACCCCATTATAGAAAAAAAGTCAAGTCTGGCATATTTCGGTTACTTTGTATTTCATACCAAATGCCTATCACAACTGTACTTCATTAATAAAATATTATTAGAAACAGACATCAATCCTAACTCAATCTCTCCAAGCAACAGGAACATCATCTGTTCTAAATCTCTGTGTAACCCACGTGTCGTCTAACGAAGAAGTAATACCAGACTGGAACATGCAGTACCCAGCCTGAGCAATCATGGCTCCATTGTCAATGCAAAAGCTTTCATTGGTGGCAAAGAGTTTAGCCCCTCGCTCCTCGCACATCTTCCCCATCATCTCTTGCAAGCGCACATTGCAGCCAACACCCCCACATATGAGGACCTCCTGTGAGCCACAGTGAGCCATGGCCCGCTCTGTGGTCTCCACCAACATGGCAAACACTGTCTCCTGCAGTGAGAAGCAAAGGTCTGCCTTGGAGTACTGACCCGTTTTGAGAAGCTTATCTGCTCTTTCTTCCAAGTATGAGAGAATGCCAGAGAAAGAGACGTCCATGCCTTTCACACAGTATGGCAGTGGCAGGTATTTCTTACCTTTCTTGGCCATCTGCTCAATATTGTAGCCTGGGCTTGGAGCATTGGACAGCATCAAAATCCTTGCAAACCTATCCAGACAGTTGCCAACTGCCATATCAATTGTTTCTCCAAATATCCTGTACCTCTGACCCAGATATGCAATAATCTGTGTATTACCCCCACTTACATATAATACAGTTGGATTCTGAGCTCCTGTGACTAGCCTACCCATCTCGATATGCCCAATGCAGTGATTGACAGCAACCAGAGGCTTGTTCCACAGCTGTGAAATTGTCCTGGCCACAACTGCCATGCTGATCAGAGGGGCTGCCATCCCTGGCCCCTTTGTAAAAGCAACGGCATCTATTTCTTCAGGAGTTATAGAGGCTTCAGCTAAAGCCTGGTGCAGTACTTCCAATACATGTGCCTGAAATAATATAGATAATTTATGATTCACATGAAAATAATAGTAAGAGCTAGGTTACATGTTTTCTGACAAAGAGAAAAAAAATCACAAACATTCTACATGACAAATCAAGATTCTATTAGATGGCATCAAGATAATGGACTCATCAGTAAATATAAAAATAACCCATCAAATTATTTTCCTCCCCCATCCAAAACCAAATTACTTTTATATCATACATATAGAAAATATAACACAAAGAATAGCATAAGCAATAGTTTCTTTACCTGATGGTGTTTAGCCGTGTCATGAGGAATAAAGCCCTGTCCAGGTGGAGTGATATATGTCCGTCTTGGATTCGATAGGACTTCTCCATCTCGGATGATACCTATTCCGCACTTATTTGCACTTCCTTCCAGTCCTATAATGACCACCATCTTTACTGGGGTTGAGGTACTTCTATCTGGTGTCACATGAAATTAAAATAAATAGATAATTCATGCACTATTACAATGAAAAGAAGTGGATTTTTAATAATCTGCTATATTACATAGTTTGGCTATATCTTGAAATCAAATAAAAAACAAAATTTCTGATTCATTCAAAACTAAAACTCATTAATTAGTTAACCAAATAAATCAATTACATATATCTCCTAGATATATTTGCCTCAAAATGGACATTTTGTTTTTAGTATAGGAAAATATGCCTCTCATTTTCAAAAACTTCTTGAACAATAATATAATATACCACTTAGAAAACAAGGAATTATATGTTACATCAATCTAACGACTATACAGAGGTATAAAAAACTGTTGTATCAATTATATAATATAGAATCCAAAAATATATAGGGCTATATATATATCAAATGATAGGAGTTTCAATATTTGTTAAGCAGCAGATACCTCACTAATATAAGATAAATATTTGGAAGATATCTGTGTGTCTGCTGTAGGCTTATCAATAAAAGAATCCTTTGATGGTGGTCTGTTGGCCCTTCACTTAGCATGATGCATGCTACTTGGTTTTATTATTGCACACAATCCATTTGAGATATCTAGTGGATTTGGATAAAGCATGGCTAATATGACTCCCAGAAAAAACATTATATTTGGTAAGCCATTATGTGCACTTTAGGCCATGAAAATCAAAGTTCCTGTTTTGCATCCACCACCTGTAGGTCCTGACAATGCCCATCAAAGAATATCACTTTTTTTCAATAAACTACATTACTTCCCTAATAATATGACTTGATGACTTTGAAAAGCTGTTCTTTTGTCATACTTTTTAGAGAGAATACTTTTACTTATAAATATGAATGAAAAGTGTCATGATTACCCACAAGAACTAAGATGACTTGATGACTCTGAAAAGCTTTTGTTAATTTCTTTAAATGCTTCTAGAAATAAATAATGAATAATGAATAATGTAAAATAGCCTCATCATTTTCCCTTTTTGCCTGGATGCAAAACAGGAATTTTCATTCCTGTGGCCTTATGGTTAAATAATATAATATCTGATATTTACTTTAACAGTTTTCAGTAATTAGTTTCACATTTAATATATAATATTCACAGTAAATTCACAATATATATATTCATAACATGTGAGAGAGAAAGGGTATATACGTTTAATTAAGAAATTAAAATAATCTAGTACAATAACTTTTAACTTTCTCATAGTCATTGAATGTAAGAATCTTTATTGTCTGATTCTTATCAAATAAATTTTTATTATCAATTTATCTCAGAAATGCCCCCAATGACAGTGTGAAAGCAAAACTTTACCATAATATAATAAATGACAAAAAATAAAATGGTAATTCTTTACAGTATGGACAGTTACACAGCCTACGCACCAACTCCATGTCACGAACTTTACTCAACAATATAGGTTACTGCAACTGGACACGCCTTTCAGAATGGTTAATTGGGATACCAACAACCCCCAGAAAACACTACCTTCACCTCAGTATGAACGGCAAGATAGACCTGGAACTCAGGAGCACCAAGTGGATTTAAGCTGAGTGATACTTTCCGCAATCTTTTTCCTTTATCTATGGTCTGTTTGTGTCTGCAAATCATTTCTTATAACAACTTTAGCAAATTTTAGTCCTCAAAAAGAAAATGATCTTCAATTTACCTTAGCTTAGTACCTCCATACTGTAAAGATTAACCAATGAAAATAAATATGTAAAAAAAAAAAAAAAAAAAAAAAAAAAAATCTATGAATCAATCAATCAATCAATCAAAACTCAGGCACTCCAATACGCCTCTGCAACATACATAATAAATAAAGAAAGAAATATATATATATATATTTATATATATATATGAGTGTTTGTGCGCGTGCATGTGCATGTGCGTGTGCGTGTGCGTGCGCGTGCGCATGCATGTGCGTGTGTGTGTATATATATATATATATATATATATATATATATATATATATATATATATATATATATATATATATAAAATATATATATATATATGATTATACTTTAGAATTCACACAGCCACAAGATACAGTATAAAAAACTTTGCATATTAGGAAGAATGACAAAATGTGGTATTTGTTACCGAGAGCGAGGCACCTCCTGAGATGAAGTCCCAAAACCAGCGTATCATGCGCACCCAAAAATCCAAACCTAACCTTTCCAGTTTCTATCAATTTCCTACACGAAGGGGGGAAACCCTCCTATACACCCCTTTAGCACTTCGTGTCAACATTGAGAACTCTGGCTGTGTGAGGGTGTTGTGGTCTTAGACTATGAGTCGTGATATGTAGCACATATTTTCATCGCTTAGCAGTAAATATGAGGCCAATACAGCTAAACCTGTGTTGTTATGCCTCTACTTCTTATGCTTTAGAAGATGGCAGCATCCATTTCCCTCTATCTCTAGGCATCGCTCTCGGAAACATTAACTCAAAATGTACATTACTTTTGATTGCATGCTCGTATAAAAAGAAACAAATACTAAAACATTGTAGAATTCAGTATTAAAGACACTAAGAAATTAACTATATTTGCACTACACAATTGTCCTATTCTGAATCACCACTAAAATGCTGACAGTAAGGAGTCAATTAATTAAAGAAGAGAAATGGGAAAATACATATAAGAATTGCAACGTTTCATATTGAAGTATAAAACAAACGCTGCAACTTTTAATGTAGACTTTAAGCTATCAAAAAAACCCGCAGAGTTACGTAGGGGTTGCTTATCAACCGAAAAAATAATATAACAGATTATTGAGAAAATCCCGAATGGTTGAAAAATTTACTCATCATATCCATTAGTCAATTCTCAAAAATTTAAAGCTTGCGGGCATGTGTCATAATCGCTAATTCCAATAAATACACCAAATGCATAACACACACGAACACAGAATAAATCAAACAATAATAATAACAATAATAACTGATTTCCATACCAGAGTTCAAAGCACGTGTGGCTCGTATCAAAACATTAAATGAATAACTCTATTTCCTATTCTAATTCACTAGAGAAGAAAATTAAAATAAGGGAATTCAATTTATAAACCGATGTTATCAATTCATATAATAGGCGAAACAGATATATTAGAATATGTGAATTCCTGAGTTCTATGACGTCATTATATTCTATAAATGAGTATGCACGACTCTCGCATTTTGCAAAAAATATGATTTCATTTTATCATAACAACATGATCATAACCTATGTCTTTAATAAATACTTTTGATGAAGGCGAAACATTTGTTTTTCATAGTTATAGTCATTGTAAAAACCCTTTATACACCGCATCCCTTTACAAATAAATGCCAAATGAACCAAAATGCAATGCAAAAATCAGTTAACATAAGATTCGAAATTAATTTAAAGGCTTACATCAGTATTAAATTTATTCCTAAGCAGAATTAAAACAAGAAATATGTACTTTTTCATTCTACAGTAGCGATTTCATAGAGGAAATAGCAGTAGTCATTGTATTTAGTAGTATATTATGCACCGCAAGTAGTAGCAGTAGTTGGTGTAGTAATATTGCTACTTTTAGTTTTATTACAACTATTATAATCATTATTATCACTGTTGTAATTATCACCATTTCTAATGTTATCATTATCATTGTCGCTATTGTTATCATCATTATCATTACTGCTGTCGTTGTTATAATAATCCGTATCAATATTATCATTATCAATATCATTACTGTTATCATTATTATTACCATTATTACTATTAGTAGTGGTAGTACTATTATCATTATTATTACTGTTATTTCATTATCACTGTTATTGTTACTTTTACTAATAATTATTATCATTATCATTATCATCAATAATCATCATTATCATAACCAACATTACCATTATCATCAATATCATTCTTACCATTATCATCAGCATTATCGCCATTGCTATCATTACTGTTACAAATTATTGTTATCATTATCATCATCGTCATTATTTTTATTACTACTATCATTATTATGTTTATCATCATTTCCATTAATAATATTATTTTCATCATTATTATTATTATTATCATAATTGTTATTATTATCATTATTGATGTTGTTATCATTATCATTACTATCATTAGCATCATTATTATTGTTATTACTATAATTGTTGTTATTATTGTCATTACTATCATTAGCGTCATTATCATTGTCATTATTACTGTTGTTATTATTACTATTATCATTATCATTATCATCATTGTTTTTATCTTTATTAGTATGGTTATTGCTAACATCATTTTTCCTTTTATCATTATCATATTATTCTTTATTATTACCAAATATCATTATTTTCATTATTATCATCATTATTATCATTATCAATATCATTATTACTACTACTGTTATCATTATTACAACCATTGTTGTTATCATTATCATTATCAATTGTTGTACTTCTTGTTATTACCATTATTGTTGGTTTACTGTCATTCTATGATGATAATGATGATATTGATAATGCTAATTGTATTAATAAAAAATATTATCATTATTATTTTCATTATCATTATCACTAATATTGTTATTACTATCATTATAAATTTTATCATAATTATTGTTATTATCATCATTATTATCATCAACTATCAATATTATTATTATCACTATTATCGTTATTATCATCATCATTATCATTATCATCATTACTACCAACATCATTATCATTATCATTATTCAGAACGTCTCTGATCATCCGAATTTCTCGCATAGTTTGACAAACTATTTTATCAACCATTACATTCTCTCTAGCATTTAATAGTCCCCTTCCTCCTTCCTTTCATTTAGTGTGCAATCTGTCGATGTCTACACGTGGGTGTAATGTCTGTGTATAGTGAACATCTCTCTGCTCCTCTATTATACCAGCCCTATATCGGATTATTGACATTGTCCTTTCTATTACCAGATGTTTTCACCATGGATAGACAGCCATGAATGGGGAACCATATTGTACGCTCATCACACACTTTCTTGTAGTCTATCCATGCTACACATAACCCTGTCATCCGCCTTTTACAATTCTACATCACCATCTTGTTTAAAACCAAATGCTCCTTCGTTCCTATATGGTTTCTGTTACAACCCTTTTGTTCAGCAAACGAATGCTGACTTCCTAGATGCTGATATAAGCCTATTTCATTTGCTAATGTTCCCGTCAATACTTTCCACATCAGTAAGCATGTGATGGGCTTAAAATTCGAAACTAGGTTCTCTTTGCTTTGATTTATAGACAAGTTCCGCTTTTTGTCAAATTTGATGTATCTCCACCCAGCTCTATCTGCTCTGGTGTTCTATTCTGTGCACTTTTGAAGTGAACTTACCCTCTCCGACCAAGATTCGAACCTGGGTCTTTGGTTCAAATCCTGGTCGGGGAGGGAGGTTACATAATCGTCATATCAATGCGGTTATTATTTCATCTTTCACTTTTAAAGTTCCTGAGCCAGTGCCCTTTTACTCCGTCAGGTCCACTGGTTTTCCACTCGAGCAGTTTCATAATCTTTTCCTTTCTTGGTTGTTATTTGTATATCATCTTGATAATTCACATCTGAGAACTTGTATTTCACTCTTTTCAACCATTCCGCATTCTTGCCGCAAAAATGTGCATGTCAGATTTTCGAAAATACTGCAGCCTGCAGAGTATGCCAAACCATTAATTACAGAATGCTTCCACAAGTTAGGCCTGTGAATAGATATTTCAAGGCAGGAAGGGGAAAGGACGGAGAGTGAGAAGGGATGAGGGCGGAGAAAGGGAGGGAGGGAGGGAGAGAAAAGGAGGGGAGAAGAGAGAGAAGGATAGGAGGAAGGAAGGGAAAGTGGGAGAGAAGGATAAAAGGAGGAAGGGAGAGAAGAGGCAGACAATTCGATTTGAAGGTAAGGCGAGAGGGGGTAGCCTTCAATCCACAATGGACAAAGAATATATGCTGCTGTGGCATCACTGCAAGATCGGCATTAACATAAGTCATTAACTTCTGGCAATACTTGTTACGTGCAAAAAAGGTGTATATTCTGGCCTAGTTGGGTGAATTCTTGCCAAGTTCCATTTCATATCTGGGGTATAAACTGGCCTAGTCTAAACTATAACCCGGATATAAAACAGCCTAGCCTAAAGTGACCCCGGATATATTCTGGGCTGTCACACTGATGTTTTATTGTCGCAGGAAAATTATTATTATTATATAATCATCATCATTATCATTATTATTATTGATATTGTTATTATCATTATTATTGCCATTGTTATTTTCATTATCATCATTTTTAATATTATCATTATTACACTTGTAATTACAATCATTATAATCATCATAATCAATATTGTTATTATGGTAACAATAACAACAATAATAATAGCAATGATGCTATCATCATTATCATTATCATATATTTAATGTTATTATAGTTACTATTATTATTATTGTTATCATTATCATTGTTATTATCAATCACAACGATGTTATTAATTACCATGATCCTCATTATCATTATTATTGTTATTATTATAATTAGTATTATTACGATCATCATCATTATCATTGTTATTTTTGTTACTATTTTATATTATTATTATCGTTACTATTACTTTTATCGTTATCATTATTATCCTCATTATTATTGTTACCATCATCATTATCATCAATATTATCATTAACATTATTGTTATTATTATTGTTATTACTATTATTACTATCATTGTTATTATCATTATTATTATTATTGTTATTATAATTATCATCATTTCAATACTGCCATCATTATCTTTATTCGTGCCATTATTGCTATCAGAAAATGACAGCGATTGCAGTAGCAGCAGTAGTAGTACCATGTTGTTACTTCATAAGGACTTAAAAGTTATATCGATTACTATATCTTT
>NC_091569.1:14257001-14259501 GCF_042767895.1 Penaeus vannamei | reverse complement strand
CATCTTGTTTGCCTTAACACGCATGCGCAGTTGGGGTCTTTTCTGCCGTACCAGTAGTCACGTCCAAAAGAAAAAACTTTATTAGGAGGATGGCGAGAGAAGCAAAATACAAAAGAGAGGGAGAGGAAGAAGAGGGGGATGGAATCAGAACAAAGAAGAGAGAGGAATTGAGAATGATAAAACAAAAGGGGGAGAGGATTGGGGTTTAAGATAGAGCAAAGAAGAGAAGAAGGGGGAAAGGGAAAATAAAGAGTAGAAGAGAAGCGGAGAGGAACGCTAAGAGGAGAGGGTTTGGAAAGAGGAAAAAGAGGAGAAAAGAAGAGGAAGAGAGAAAAAAGTGGAAGGAGAGAAGGGAGAAAAGAAGGGAAAGAAAGAAAGAAAAGAGAAAAAAGGGGGGAAGGGAATAAAGAGGAGGGAAGAGAGAAAGAAGATTGGAGGGGGAAAAGGGAAAAGGGGGGAAGGGAGTAAAGAGGAGGGAAGAGGGGAGAAAAGAAGGGGAAGAGAGAAAGAAGAGAGTGGAGGGGAAAAGGGGGGAAGGGAGTAAAGAGGAGGGAAGAGGGGAGAAAAGAAGGGGAAGAGAGAAAGAAGAGAGTGGAGGGGGAAAGGGGGGGAAGGGAGTAAAGAGGAGGGAAGAGATGGTGGGGGGGGGGGGGATGGACTTGGACACATTGGTCGTTTTTATAAAAGGTCTTAAAAGCAAGACCCATGTAAGCTGTCTCTTTCACAAGTCGCGGATACATAAAAAATATGTATATGTATCCGGGTAAAATTTCTTTGCAGTATCCATATTTACTTTTATGTTTTTTGTTTTTTTTATTTTTTTAGTCGAACAGATATCTGGATAGGCCTAAATGTTTATTTTCTCTCTGTCTCTCTCTCTGTCTCTGTCTCTGTCTCTCTCTCTCTCTCTGTCTCTCTCTCTCTCTCTCTCTCTCTCTCTCTCTCTCTCTCTCTCTCTCTCTCTCTCTCTCTCTCTCTCTCTCTCTCTCTCTCTCTCTCTCTCTCTCCTCCCTCTCCCTCTCCCTCTCCCTCTCCCTCTCCCTCTCCCTCTCCCTCTCCCTCTCCCTCTCCCTCTCCCTCTCCCTCTCCCTCTCCCTCTCCCTCTCTCCATCCCCTTCTTCTCTTCTTCCCTTCTTCTCTTCTTCCCTTCTTTCCTCCTCTCCTCCTTCCCTCCCTCATGCGCATTTAGTTTAAATTAATATGTAAATGAAAAAAAAAGCCAAATAGAGGAATCGATAAAAAGGAAATAAGTAAATAAATGCAATATCAAAACGAGGGGGGGGTAGGGGTTCCGATATCACACGTGTGGGCAGGAAGGGAATCGAATCCGGTTGGTGTTCGATTTTCCGTGAAACTCGGATGCCGGATCTCACAGATGCCGGATTTACGAGTGTGAAATTCTGCAGAGCTAACTTTAGGATATCGGGATAACATCAAAATATCGGGGTAAATTTTAAAAGAAGCGGGGTAATATATCAGTATAACATCAAATTATCGGGATAATTTCATGGCATCGGTATAACATAGAAATATCGGGATAACATTACAACATCAGGATAACTCCAAAATGTCGGGATAACATTACAGCATCAGGGTAACTCCAAAATATCGGGATAACATTACAACATCAGGGTAACTCCAAAAAATCGGGATAACTTCAAAATATCGTTATAACTTCAAAATAACGGAATAAATTCAAAATATCGGGATAAATTCAAAATATCGGGATAAGTTCAAAATATCGTTATAACTTCAAAATAACGGAATAAATTCAAAATATCGGGATAAATTCAAAATATCGGGATAAGTTCAAAATATCGTTATAACTTCAAAATAACGGAATAAATTCAAAATATCGGGATAAATTCAAAATATCGGGATAAGTTCAAAATATCGTTATAACTTCAAAATAACGGAATAAATTCAAAATATCGGGATAAATTCAAAATATCGGGATAAATTCAAAATTACGGAATAACTTCAAAATATTGGGATAACATCAAAATATTAGGATAACAGAATATCAGGATAACTTCAAAATATCGGGATAACTTCAAATTATCGGGATAATAGCAAAACACCGGGATAAGTTCATAATATCCGGATGATATCTAAATACCAGTTGTGTGTGTGTGTGTGTGTGTGTGTGTGTGTGTGTGTGTGTGTGTGTGTGTGTGTGTGTGTGTGTGTGTGTGTGTGTGTGTGTGCGTGTGCGTGGATGTTTATAGGTGCGTGCTTGCTCTGTATATGTATACTTATACCTATGTATACACACCTGCGCATACATGGAAAGAGGAAAGGCGACCTGAGAACGCATATCCGGCCCCGCTTCGTCCGGATTAGTCACCCGGACGCCAGCTGGAACGACACCCTGGCAGCTTTAAGGTCGCGGCGCCAGCGGAAAGGACGCAGAGAGGTAGGGGGCGCAAGGGGGGGGGGGGGGGGGGTGGGGGAGCGTGGGGGGGAGGTCAGTTGGGGGTCTTGACTTGGGGGGTAGGTA
>NC_091569.1:14207001-14219501 GCF_042767895.1 Penaeus vannamei | reverse complement strand
TCCCCCCCTACTTGCCATTGCATGACGACTGGTTGAATCAATACCCAGTGTAAGGCGTCAGAGTGTAGGCATGGTCGTGTTTATATCTAGTCTTCCCATCGTCCTCCTACCCCTTCCCTTCCTTCTTTTTCCTTCCCTTCCCTTTCTTTTGTTTTAAATATTTCTCTCTCTCTCTTTCTCTCTCTCTCTCTCTCTCTCTCTCTCTCTCTCTCTCTCTCTCTCTCTCTCTCTCTCTCTCTCTCTCTCTCTCTCTCTCTTAAAAATTCCTTCCTTCTCTCCCTTTTTTTCTTTTTTCCTTTTCATTCCTTTACCTTCTTTTTCTTCTTTTTCCTTCCTCTCCTATCCCTTCCCTTCTTTTTTTCTTCCTTTATCTTCCTTTCCTACCCCTTCCCTTACTTTTTCTCCTTTTCCTTCCTTTCCCTTTCCATTCCTCCCCTCTCGTGTTCTTTACTCTCGTATTCGTTACTACTCTCCCCTCTTTCCTCTACCCTACTCTTGTCCCTTCTTGTTTACTCCACTCTACCTTACTCTTCTCCTCGACTCTCCTCTTCTTCCCTTCTCTTCCCTCCTCTCTCCTCACTCCTGCTCTCCTCCTACCGCCTCGTCTCCCCCTTTCAACCCCTTGTCTCCCCTCCGCTCCCTTATTTTCCCCCAAATCACAGCCAAATCACAGCTTTCTTACAAGGGAGGGGAGAGAGGGTGGGGGAAGGGGCGGTGGGGTGGGTGGGTTGAGACAGACAACAGAAGAGTGTCGTGTAAAAAAACAAAAGAAAGAAAGAAAGAAAGGAATGGAAAGACAAGAAGTACGAGTATGTCCTCTCTTTGGGTTCGGCGGATCGGAAGACCGAAGACCGAACAAGTCAAAATTCGATAAGAAAAGAGATAGAGAAAAAAAAACTTCGTATCCGGGATGGAGGTAAACGCAGTGTAACAAGGGTTGATGGAGGAGGTAATGATATGGGGAAGGAGGACGAGAAAGAAGAAGAAAAAGGAAGAAGAAAGAAATAGAAAGAAAAAAAAAACAGAAGGCGAAGACTAACAACAACAACAAGAACAGCAACTACAACAACAGCAGCACTAACAACAACAACGTGAGGTCGGAGACTGGGGGGGAGGGGGTTCCGCAAGGGAAATTCGAACCGGGGCGACGACGAGGCGGATCCGAACCGAAAACCGAAGCTCCGAGTCCGTGTGAATCCGTCTCATTCAGGGAGACGAGAAGAATGAAAAGGGCATCGAAAAGGGCATAAAATCTCCCTCCTCCCTGTCTCCCTTCCCCTCTTAGCTTCTCCCTAATAATAGAAATTATTTATTATTCACCTCCGTTGTATTTTCGTGGCTACGGTTGAGCCCGCAATCGATGTTTGGTCGACGGGGGGTTGCCACTTCGGAGATTTCGGGTCGTGTTTTGTCAACATATTGGCTCGCGGATCTTGTGCTTATTTTGACAGCGGGGTTTCTGTTATGCGTTGAGAGGGGGGGAGGCATATTTGAGGGACATGCAGTGCGACTGTCAGCGATGTGTAGGATTAGATCTTCGTCGGGAGAACGAAATGGCTACAAATTCGACCTCCCATTGGTCAATATCTATGACGTAACGCGCGATGACGTCATAGCTCATTCTCTTCTGCCGGATATTTTCTTTTCAGGGATTGGCAGGTGAAATTATTTTGTTTGTTTGTTTTGTTTTTCAGCTTCCATATTCCCAGTGAAAGGACGGTACAGATTATGACAGAACAAGGGTTAATACGTGTGGAGCACCGTGTGCGAATGTTGGCAGCGGTGGTGGTGGTAGTGTTGGCTGCCGGAGGAGGAGCAGGAGAGGGGGGGGGGAGGGGAGGCGCTGGAAGTCTAGTGGGCGGTGGCAGGACGCAGGCGCCGGTGACGTCAGCGTCCGCCTGGAAGCTCGCGGCAGAGGCACTGTGTTTCTGGCGAGTGTTCCGTCTTGCTGTGTACACCCAAGTCGCCGTCTGCCGGGATATTTTTTGCGCGGGTTCTAGTGGAGATGGGGCCGGGCCGCGGTGTAGCGTGGAGGCAGCGGTGTTAGGCCAGCAAAGCCCTCAGGACTTGGAGCTTCGAGGCCCTTCCTCCTTCCTCGTGTAGTGTCCGGGGCAGCTCAGCTCCGTCGCCGATCAATCACTCGCTGGTGCCTGGAAGCCATCTTGCCTCGGCGTGAGTATACTCCAGCCGCGCCCACCGCCTCTCGCCCTCAGCCCGACGAGCCCTTTGCTTTGCCCGACGGGGAATCCGGAAGGCCAGGGAGGGGGGCTCGGGGAAAGGGACACTTCACCAAGGGTATTTTTTTAGGCTGAGGGGAAGGGAGGGAGGGAGGGGGACGTCGCTCCCTCCAGTGTCCCGTGTTGTGACGCAGTTCCCCCTTGTATTTTTTTTTTTCTCCGCCGCACCAGCTGCTCTGCAACACACCTCTCCGCCTTCCTTTCTGTTCTTGCAACGAGCGTCGGATCTCTGTGCAATTGAAGTAACGGTTGAGGAGGCGTTGCATGCAAATTGCGAAATCTGCGGATCATATGTTCACGAGAGATTGCAAACCGAGAATTCCTTCAGTCAGCCCTCTCCGTATTGCAGGCGGGTTCAGCTGAAGTCCTCGTCCTCTTGGTCATCATCCCAGCTGGTCCTCCAGTTCATCCTGCGGGGATAAGGATGGCGACCAACGAGGACTCCGAATTTTACCTCTCCGACTCCTAATACTCCGATCTCTGTCTCTCTTTCCCTCCCCCTCCTTCTCCCTCTTTCCTTCCCCGTCTCCCTCCCCCTCCTTCTCCCTCTCTCCCTTTCCTTCCTTCATCCCCTCCCCCCTCTCTCTCCCCCTCCCCCTCCCCCTCCCTCTCCCTCCTCCCCTCCCTTCTCCCTCCTTCTCCCCTCCCTCTCCCTCCTTCTCCCCCCTCTCCCTCCTCTCCCCTCCCTCCTTCTCCCTCTTCCTTCCCTCCTTCTCCCCCTCCTTCTCCCTCTCCCCCTCTTCCTCCCCCCTCCTTCTCCCTAATCACATAGCCACCCAGTCCGCATTAGATTTCGATTCAGGGGGTTTCCATGCTGATTTCAGAGGCTTCCGTGAGGGTTTCGGATTACATTGCTTTGCAGTTTACGGCAAAAAAGGGAGATTTTTTACGTAATAGAATAGGGATTTTTCTCATGAGGAATCGCGTTTATATCAACTAAGAATCCAAGATATATATGTCGAGAATTCATGATAGAGAGACGTTTGATAGGATGGGTAATCGAGAAAAAATATCGGAAAATCAAGGATGGTTATGTAGAAGTTTCTTTTATGAGAATTTTTGGGGGGGATTTTTTTGCAAAGATAAAAGGGAAGGGAAAAAACTTTTTTTTCGTCTTTGATAAAGTGACCTCGAAAATTGCTAGAAAATTGACATAGAAAATGATTTTCGGAAAAAGAAATATACGTTGGTTGCAGCAATTGCACAAAAAATGCATTCTAATCCATCTAAATGGAACATATAACATTCCGTTTTTTAGTCCACTCTCTCCGCCCCATCCGGAATCAAATTTGCTCTCCCAATAGAATCTCAAACTGGGTTGTGCAGACAGCCGGCGATAGGCCTACTTCGCACAGGTACGGCGCGTGTCTGAGCCGATTTTCGTGTGTCTGCGTCCCCATTTCACATCGATGTAACCCGTGTGTTCGGAGGCCTATCGCATAGGCTCTGCTCGTGTGTAGTCAACCGGCAAAGCTTTGGCCTGGGTGTAGGAATATCCTCATCCAGGGTGGGCTCGCGTGTGGGTAGGCCTATCTCGCTCCGTTTCGGCGTGTGGTAGCGGTTCGCCGGGAGGTAAGACCGAGGATATTGATCATCAGCTGTTGTTGCAGCTGGGACAACACCGGGGGGGGGGGGGGAAGAGGATGCAGAGGAGTTTCTGGTTCCTGGAAACTTGAGGTTATAGTGTTCCGTTGAACAGGATTTCTCGGGTTATTCTGTGTTTTGTTTTATTTTAATTTATTTTATTTATGTATTTATTTTTGTTGAAGAAAAGAGAGGTGGATGATTTGGTTTCTCCGTAGCTTGTCTTTGGTCTTGGAAGGAGGCAAGGAAAGAAGGAAAAAATATACTGCAACCGAGAAAAAAAAGATGTCATGTCACAAAAAGATTTTTAAAGATAATTATTTGCTTTTGATTTTTTTCTAGTTCTTTCGTGTGCGTTTTTTTCTCTCCTACGTGTTTGTATTTTTTCTTCATTTTTTACACACGAACGCCCGTACACGAGGGGAAATTTCACTCAGATCAAACCGGTTTCGTATTGGGGAGAAACACGAAATGCAAGCAAGCGAGAGCAAACATTGGCAAGTAAAAGCAAGCAAAAGCAATCCAAGGCAAGCAAGAAAAAATAGCAAAGTAGCAAGCAAAACCAACCAAGAACGAGTAAGAAATATAACTTAGTATCTTGGCCATTCGATCAAGCAGACTCAAGCCAAAGCAAGGAAAGTAGCTTAGTCATTCAGGCGAGAAGCGAGAGCCATCAAGGGTCGAGGAGGTCAATACTTTAAGGGGAAGGGGGGAGGAGGGGGAGAAGGGGGAAAGGTAGAGAGGGAAGGGGTGAAGGGGAAAGAGGGGAAGGTAGGGAAGAGGGGGAGAAAGAGGAAGGGATTAGGGGAGAAGAGGAGGGGGATAGGAGGGGGAACGAGGTTGAGAGAGAGGCGATTGATGAGGTCATCTGAGGTCATCAGGACATGCGGGGGAATGACGAAGGCGAGATGAGGATGGGGTTAAGCGGGGGGGGGAGGGGGGATTATGGAAGATTAGCCATCTTTTTTTTTTTTGGGGGGGGGGGATGATAAAGAAGGAGATGGATTGATCCACCCATTACGGATTATGGTGTTTTGGGTATAAATGAAGTATAAAGGATACAATAAATAACTTCATATATTACTTTTTTGTATGAATAAATAGGGAAATAGGTAAATCCATAAATTCATTATTTCGTTTTTTGTAGAGCTAAAAAAATGGATACATTACCAGGTTATATAGTAATGTTATTGGTATATATAAAAACAATAGATAAATTAACAGATTAATTGTTAGATAATGAGGGAATGATGGAAGAGGGAACAGTTGATAGTAGAGTGGCAGGTGAGGGAAGAAATTGCGGCCATTTT
This sequence comes from Penaeus vannamei, assembly GCF_042767895.1. Lineage (NCBI taxonomy): Eukaryota > Metazoa > Arthropoda > Malacostraca > Decapoda > Penaeidae > Penaeus > Penaeus vannamei. Next base: position 14,214,370 of record NC_091569.1, on the reverse strand, counting down.
GACTATTGTTTTTTCACCCGGAGACAAGAAAATCTATATTTGGAAGGAAAACCAAAGAATCAGATACTTGAATTTGTTTTTCTTTTTTTCTTCCTCTCTTAGCTTGAATTAAGCTTGTTTTCGGCACAGAAAGCACGCAAGCAAGAGGGCAAGCAAGCAAGCTGTTATAGCGACTCGGCAATATCTGTTTTGCATTTGCAGTCGCCTCTCTCGCCTCTTGCGCTGCACCATGCGGGCGGAGCTGGCGACGATAAGACGATGGTTCTCCCGTTCGTCGCGTGTTCAGAAACCCAGCGAGACAGTGCGGCGACAACCCCCCCCCCCCATCCCCCCCTCTCCCCTCTCCCCCTCTCTCCTCTCCCCCCTTTTCCTCTGTGAGTCATGGTATTTATGGATAGCCTCGAGACACCCGATAACCCTTCCCTCCCCCCCACACTCTTCCTCCTTCTTCCCCTCCCCCTCCTTCTTCTTCCCCCTTCTCCTTTTCCCTTCCCTTCGTTCTTCTTTTTTTCCGTTCTTCTTTCCCTTCTTCCCCTCTCCTTTTCAGTTTTTCTAACCCTGTTATTTCCATTTTCTTTCCGTCTCTTCCCTCTTCCTTCCTCCCTTCATCCCCTCTCCTATTTTCCCTCATCCCCTCTTCCCCTTATTTCCCCCTTCTTTTCTCCTCTCCTTTCTCCCCTCCTTCCTCCTTTCTTTCCTATTCCTCTCTTTCCTCCTTCCCTCTCCCTTCCTCCCCTCCTTCCTCTTCTCTTCCCTCTTCCTTTCTTCCCTTTTCCCTCTCCTATTTCCCCCTCTTTCCCCTCTTTCCCTGTCGACGCCCCTCTTTATCGCGAAGCTCCGCCGGCCGGCTCTCTCTCTCTCTCTCTCTCTCTCTCTCTCTCTCTCTCTCTCTCTCTCTCTCTCTCTCTCTCTCTCTCTCTCTCTCTCTCTCTCTCTCTCTCTCTCTCTCTCTCTCTCTCTCTCTCTCTCTCTCTCTCTAGCTCCTAGTCTTTTTTTGCGGTTCTTGGGTTCCGTGTCGACTTGGTGGATAGATGTATAGGAAGTTGGGTAGTTAGGTAGGTAGGTAGGTAAATGGGTAGTTATTTAGGTAGATGGTTAGTTAGGTTGGTTGATAGGTAAATGGGTAGTTAGGTTGGTTGATAGGTAAATGGTTAATTAGGTAGGTAGATGGGTAGTTAGGTAGATAGATGGGTGGTTATGTAGGTAGATAGGTAGGCAAATAGGTAGATAGATGGGTATACAAATAGATAGTTTGGTAGATAGACAAATAGGTAAATAGATGGGTAGACAAATAGATAGTTAGCTAGATAGATAGGTAGACAAATAGCGAAATAGGTAGACAGATAGTTAAGTAGACAAATAGAAGGTAGACAAATTGAGAAATAGGTAAACAGATAGTTAAGTAGACAAATAGAATGTAGGTAGAGAGATGGGTAGACAAATAGATAATTTGGTAGATAGATAGGTAGACAGATAGATGGATATTTAGATAGATTAGATGGATAGACATAGATGGATGGGCATAGGTGGAAATATAGAGAAATCGACTGGTTCTTGTTTTGTTAAGGGTATTACGTTGGAAATATTTTTTCTCTCTCCTCTTGTTTCTCTTTTTCCCTCTCCTGTTCTTTCGTCTCATGTTTCTCAATTTTTCCTTTCCTTTTTCTTTCCTTTTTTCTTTCATGTTTCCCTCTTTTTCTCTCACTCTTGCCTCTCATGTTTTCTTTATTTTTCTTCTCTCTTTTATTTCTCTCCCTTCCCACCTTTTCTTTCCTCTTTCTTTCCATTGACTTCTCTCCCTCCCTCCCTCCTCCTCCCTCCCTCCCTCCCTCCTTTCCCTATTCTTTCTCTCTCTTTTTCTCTCTCTTTTTCTCTCTGCTCTCTCTCTCTCTCTCTCTCTCTCTCTCCCTCCCTCCCTCCTCTCCCCTCCACTCCTCCCTCCCTCCCTCTTCCCTCCCTATCCCCCTCTCTCTCTCTCCCTCTCTCTCTCTCTCTCTCTCTCTCTCTCTCTCTCTCTCTCTCTCTCTCTCTCTCTCTCTCTCTCTCTCTCTCTCTCTCTCTCCCTCCCTCCCTCCCTCTCCCTCCCTCCCTCCCTCCCTCCTCCCTCCCTCCCTCCCTTTCCCTCCCTCCCTCTCCCTCTCCCTCCCTCCCTTTCCCTCCCTCTCCCTCCCTCCCTCCCTCCCTCCCTCTTGTCTCGTTCCCGAATCCCGAGCTGTTGTTTCTCCGCGCGACCCGACCGCTGTTTTCGGACGTCGCCGACTCCCGCCCGACGCCTGCCGAGGGATGAGTCGGGGGCCGTTCGCATGCAGATCGATTTCGAGCGGATTGGCTGTCGTATTTAGCATGGGTGTCTTGGGGTGACGGACGGACGCTCTCCCTGTCCTCCCTCTCTCCCTCCCTCCCTCTCCCTCTCCCTCTCCCTCTCCCTCTCCCTCTCCCTCTCCCTCTCCCTCTCCCTCTCCCTCTCCCTCTCCCTCCCTCCCTCCTCCCTCTCTCCCTCCCTCCCTCTCCCTCTCCCTCTCCCTCCCTCCCTCCCTCCCTCCCTCTCCTCTCCCTTTCCTCCTTCTTTTCTTGATATTCTTCCCTTATTCTCTTTCTTCCTCTTCTCTTCTTTATCCCTTGCATCTCATTCTCTTTCCCTCCCCTTCCCACTTCCCGCTTCTCCTTCTCTCCCTCCTTTCTTCCCTTTCCCCTCCCTCCCTGCTTCCTTCTTTCTTTCTCTTTCTCCTTCACCCTTCCCTCCCCCCTTCCTTCTTTCTCTTTCCCCTTTCCTACATACCCTCCCTCCTTCCCTAACACCATCCCACCACCCTACTCCTCCCTCACTCATAGCGCTCTAAATCCCTCTCTTCCTCATGACACCCATTCCCTCCACCTCCTCCCTCGTGACGCCCTCCTTCCCCAGTTCCCCGTTATTCCTTCGCCCATTTCCTCATTGCCCCCATCCCCCCCCCATCCCCCATCCCATCATAAGTAGAGTGTACAACATGCGGGCACAGCGTGACGGGGTATGGCGATAACCTACTTGCAGGAAGTAGGCTATGTGTGTGTGTGTGTGCGTATGTGAGTATGTGTGTGTGAGTGTGTGTGTGTGTGTGTGTGTGTGTGTGTGTGTGTGTGTGTGTGTGTGTGTGCGTGCGTGCGTGCGTGTGTGTGCGTGCGTGTATACCGTCGGATTTGCGTGCGTGTTGACGGATGTGTGTGCGTGCTTGTAGCAGTCCTGGCGCCCATTGAGGTTTTCGTAGTCGTATTGGTATTGACTGGTTTAGCGTCGAATAAACACGCACACACACACACACACATACACACGTGGAGGGCGTGGCTATTTATTTATTGATATCCCTATGATTACAGATAATGCTATCTTCTCTACGATTATTGTTATTAGCGGCGTTATCATTTTTTATTGGTCTTTGTCGCTTATTCTCATATTTCAGTCATAGTGTTTTTTTTTATTTTCTTGTTTCTATTCCGCTGTGAAGAATCTGGAAAGGACGATGTAAAAAAATGCGTTTTTTATGCATTCATTCTTCGGAAGTTGTTGTTTGTGTGTTTTTTTTTCATTTTCCACTTCCATTCATCCGTTTTCAGAAGCGGGTTACTTATTTTTATCACTTTCTGTGTGTGTGTCGCTTTCTCTCACTCTCTCTCTCTCTCTCTCTCTCTCTCTCTCTCTCTCTCTCTCTCTCTCTCTCTCTCTCTCTCTCTCTCTCCCCCTCTCTACCTCTCTATCTCTCTACCTCTCTACCTCTCTACCTCTCTACCTCTCTACCTCTCCCCCTCCCTCCCTCCCTGTGTGCATGTGTGTGCGTGTGTGCGTATGTCTCAGCAATCACCTTTTACAAGTGAATGCCATCCTGTGTTTTCTCAGAGCTCTCCATTCTTTAGGTTGTACTCTCCCTCTTAATCTCTTTGCCTCTTCTCCCATCTCCCTCTTCATATCTTCCCCTGTATTCCTCTTTCTTTCCTTCTCCCTCTGTATCTCATCCCCTCCACCTCCCCTTCTTTCCCTTCTCCGTCTTTATCTCTTCCCCTCTATCTCCCCTCCCTTTCCTTCTCCCTCTTTATCTCTTCCCCTCTATCTCCCCTCCCATTCCTTCTCCCTCTTTATCTCTTCCCCTCTATCTCCCCTCCCTTTCCTTCTCCCTCTTATCTCTTTCCCCTCTATCTCCCTCCCATTCCTTCTCCCTCTTTATCTCTTCCCCTCTATCTCCCTCCCTTTCCTTTCTCCCTCTTTATCTCTTTCCCTCTATCTCCCCTCCCTTTCTTTCTCCCTCTTTATCTCTTTCCCTCTATCTCCCTCCCTTTCCTTCTCCCTTTATCTCTTCACCGCTATTCCTCTTTCTTTCCTTCTCCCTCTTTATCTCTTCCTCACTATCTCCCCTTCCTTTTCTTCTCTTCTATCTCATCCCCTCTATATCCCCTCCCTTTCCTTCTCCCTCTTTATCTCTTCCCCTCTATCTCCTTTCCCTTTCCTTCTCCCTCTTTATCTCTTCCGCTCCATCTCCCCTCCCTTTCCTTCTCCCTCTATATCTCTTCACCGCTATTCCTCTTCCTCTCCTTCTCCCTCTTTATCTCTTCCCCTCTATCTCCCCTTCTTTTCTTTCTCCTTCTTTATCTCCCCTCCCTTTCCTTCTCTCTCCTTATCTCTTCCCCTCTATCTCCCTTCCCCCCTCCATCTCCCTCCCTTTCCCTTCTCTCCTCTTATCTCTTCACCGTTATTCCTCTTCCTCTCCTTCTCCCTCTTTATCTCTTCCCCTCTATCTCCCCTTCTTTTCTTTCTCCTTCTTTATCTCCCCTCCCTTTCCTTCTCCCTCTTTATCTCCCCTCCCTTTCCTTCTCCCTCTTTATCTCTTCCCTCCATCTCCCCTCCCTTTCGAAGTCTCCTCCCCCGAATTCCCCTTCGCCGCAGACCAGCTGGTGATCGATATCGACCCCGGACGGCGGTGAGCCTGCCTGGCGCCGCTCTGCCCGCACCATCTGCCGCCCTCTGCTGTGTCGGGGCTCTGTTTTTGCTCTTAATCTGGTGTGTGTTGGGTCGTGGTTCATTTTTGTATTTTTTGGTTCGGTTTTGGGTTTATTTGTTGTATTTTTTTGTTTTTGTGTGTGTGGATTTTATGGTTTTGGAGCTGGTTTTGCTTTTTTATGGTGTATTTTGGGCCTTTTTTTGAGGGGGGGGGTAATTTTCTGTTGTATTTCGTATCGATTTTCTTTTTGTCATGTTGTTGGTTCGATTTTGTCTCTATTAGGGTTCTATTTTGCCTAGATTGGTGGTTCTTTTTTTTTTTTTTTTTTAGCTTTTGTTTTATTCTACACGCTGTATTTTGCCTCTCTGTACTACCTGCTGTATTTTGGTTTGCCTTCCACATACCATACTTTTGGCTGTGTTTTATTTTAGCTGCTGAATTCTGCCTCCGTTTTTGGTTCTCTTTGGCTCCTGTCTGCCGTCCATCAGCTGTTTCTGGCTCTGTTTTGCCGCCATTTGCATTTTTTTCGTGCTTCACTCTGTTACTTAGGGCTATTTTGGGATCGCTCTTTGTGATTTTTTTTTTTACTATTGTTTTAACAAGTTTTTGATGTCTCGTACTGGTAAATGATATACTTTTTGTTTTTTTTCTTTTTACGGGGGTGGGAGCTCTGCCTATTGTCCTTTGCTTATATGGCTGCATCGAACACACTCTGCTGTGCTTTGCTTCTTGTTTGGACGCTTCGCTGTCGTTTCTGTGTCCTATTTTTTCTCTTATGTTTGCCCCATTACTTGTTATTGCTTTCTCTATCTACGAAATTTTACCTTCTTTTAGTGTTATTATTATTATTATTGTTATTATTATTATTATTATTATTATTATTATTATTATTATTATTATTATTATTATTATTATTATTATTATTATTATTATTAGCTTATTATTGCCTTCTCAATCTGTTGTGTTCTGTTGCTCGATTGCATTGTTGTTCTGTTGGTATTTTCCATCTGTTCTCCCGTTCCCTCTCTGTCTGTTCTTCGAGTGTTTTGTCCCTCTCCTTGGTGCTATTTTCACGTTCCTTTATCTTCCAAGAGCTTTTTTTTCTTATTATTTTTGGCTTCATTATGTCGACCTGGTACTATTTTCGCCTTTTGTGGCACTCTGATGATGCTTTATATCGCCCTCTGTTCCTGGGGCTTTTGTCTCACTCTGTCTCCATTGTCTGATTTTTTATTTACGCATTTGTTTGTTTATTATATCTATTTTAGATTTATTGTCATTGTTTAGGCTTTGTCGCGTCTACCGCCTTAATGCTTTGTTTCTATTTTCGTCTTTATGTATTAAAATGACTATCTACTGCTCTTGCTCCGTCTGTGCCACTCATCATCCCTTGTTTTATGACACTGTTGATGTCATGGTGGCATGGCTGTCGTTTGCTGTTAGGGTGAGACTTGGGAATACTTGGTCTTACTCTCAGATGTTTCCTATGTTGATTACTTTGTTTGTGTTTCTCGGTGTCTGTGTATCGCTCTCTCTCTTGTCGTTCTTTCTTTCCCTCTCTCTCTTTAAATCTTTCTCTCTCTGTGTAAGTCTTTCTCTCTCTCTCTCCCCATCTCCACTCCTCTCCCCGCTTTCTCTCTCTCTCTCTCTCCCTCGCTCCTTGCCTCCCTCGCTCCCTCCCTCTCTCCCTTTTTCCCTCTCCCTCTTCGTCCCTTCCTTCCTCCCTCTCTCCATCCTCTTCCTCCCTCCCTCCCCTCTCTTTTTCTATCTCCCTCATAAACAACCTAAATAAAGGTCATGAAACCGATGCCATATTTTTTGAATCTTAAATGTCAGTATCTCTTTTGTTGCCTCTTTTATCCTACATCAATATAGTCGCTGTTGGCAATTGATTCTTAACTGTGACAGTACGATAACTTTGATAATGTTATTTCCGTCATGTTATTTGTTTCGACCTTTCTTAATACCAGTTTTGCGTTGTTTTTCACTGCACTGAAACTCTCACTGTCGCCGGCTGCTCTATGATTTTTTTTTTCATTATTTTCACTGATCCCAATAAAATCACCGTAATTCAGCTGTCATCGTTGTATAGATGTCGCTGCCGTCATCTATTCTTTTTTTTCCCTCATTTTCGTCACGTTTTCTCGATAGTGTCTTTCACTGTTACCTCACCATATGTCACTGACTTCCCTTTCTTTTTGTGTACTTCACCAACTTTCCTTATCCCAGCAGTGTCAGTGTAGCCGATTTACCCCTTTCCTTCACTGTACAGCCGCCAGCTGTTCCTTCCCTTAAACCGTATTTTAACAATCACTTTCGCCAACTGTTTCTTTCCTTCACTGTACTCAAACAAGGTCACTGCTCTCACTCCTGCCACTGCTCTCACTTCTGTCACTGCTCTT
>NC_091569.1:14197001-14202001 GCF_042767895.1 Penaeus vannamei | reverse complement strand
TCCCTCATCTTCACCCCCTCCCTCTCCCCTCTCCCTCCCCCTCCCCCTCCCCTCTCTCCCCCTCCCTTCCCCCTAAAGCCTTTCATCACTCGCCGTCACTCTGCCTCCTCGAAGGTCTTCAATTAAGCGCATGATGAAATGGGCCGCTGACTTAGGGAAATGCTCTTCCCTCCAGGTTTATTTATATCTGTCAATCTCTTTGTCTTTGTCTGTCTGTCTTTATGTCTGTGTGTGTCTCTCTCTGTATCTGTTTATTTGTCTCTATCTGTGTGTCTTTTTGTGTGTCTTGTCTTTGTGTTTATCTACCTATTTGTTTGAATATTTGTCTGTCTGTCTGTCTCTCTCTCTCTCTCTCTGTCTGTCTCTTTCTCTCTTTCTCTCTCTTTTTTCTCCTCTCTCTCTCTCTCTCTCTCTGTCTCTCTTTCTCTTACTCTCTCTTTTCCTCCTTCTCTGTCTGTCTGTCTCTCTCTTTCTCTCTCTCTCTCTCTCTCTCTCTCTCTCTCTCTCTCTCTCTCTCTCTCTCTCTCTCTCTCTCTCTCTCTCCCGCCCCATGAATTCGCCATCAGCATCCCATAGCTCGCAGACGACGCAGGCCAGCGGTCGCCATGGCAACGCTCGTCCGCGGAGATCCAGCGGCAGACGAGAGAGATGGGAGGCTGGCGGGGGCGTCTTTTTTTTTCTTCTTTTTCCTTTTTTTCTCTTCTTCTTGTTCTAGTTCTTTTTCTTCTACGTTTTTCTTCTTGTTGTTCTTCATCATCATCATCATCTTCTTTTCTTCTGCTACTACCACTTCTACTACTACTACTACTACTACTACGTCTTTTTAGCGTGAACTTCTTATTTTCCTCTTTTTTTCACCTTCTTCGTATTCTTCGTATTTTGTTCCCTTTTGCTTCTACTTCTTTTACTTCTTCATCGTTTTCTTTTTCGTCTTACTCTTCTTCTTCATCTACCTCTTCTTCTTCTTATCTTCTTCTTCCTCTTCTTCTTCTTCTTCTTTCCCCTCCCTGTTCCTCCATTTATCAGTCATGCACTCTCATTACGTATTCATGTCGGGGCGACGACCAAGTACGGTCTAGAAATATTCTTCTTTGACCTGATGGGGATTGACCTCCGGGCTGGAAGGATCTGGGTGTGGGTTGGATGCTTGGGTTGGATGCTTTGTCTCTGTCTGTCTGTCTGTCTTTCTTTGTCTTTCGCTTGTCTGTTTGTCGTTCTCTTTACTCTATGTCTGTCTGTTTGTCTCGGTCTTACTCTTTGTCTCTTTCTTTCTCTCTCTCTCTTTCTCTTTCTCTTTCTCTTTCTCTTTCTCTTTCTCTCTCTCTTTCTCTCTCTCTCTCTCTCTCTCTTCTCTTTGTTTATCCTCTTCCTCCCAATCACCCCATCTCCTCCTTCTAACCCCCTTACCCTCCTTCTTCCCTCCCTTTCCCTCCCTATTCTTCCCCATCCCCCCCTCTCACACTCACAGCCCGTATTCCGTTCCCTCCGGATGGCTCCCTTCACTCCAAACATGCAAAATCCAGGTCGTTTGTTTAGTCTCAGCTCCGTCATCCTGTGGGGATCGAGAGTGAGGAGGCGGAGGCTCATGACGTAGGTGTGACGTCAGAGGGACCTCGTCACGTGTCAACACCCACCCTCCACTGCCACCTCCTCCTCCCCTTCCTCCTCTTCCTCCACCTCCTTCTTCTTAATCTAACATCCTCCCTCGCCTCCTCTCCTTCTTCCTTTTCCTCCTCCTCCCTTTCCTTTTCACCTTCCTCCTCTTCTTCCTTCTCAATCTCTTTTCTCTCTTTCCTCTTCACCCTCCGCCTCTTCCTTCCTCCTCCTCAACCCCTCCCCTTCCCCTCCATTACCACCTCCTCCTCCTCGATTTTTTTTCTCTCTTCCTTCTCCTCCTCCTCCTCCTTCTTATTCTTCTTCCCCCCTCCTCCTCCTCCTCCTCCTCCCTGCCTTCCCCTCCCTTCTCCCCTCATATTGGTCTAGGGAGGATCTGCGTTGTTTAGTCTTTGATCAGCTGCTATTGCTAATAATGCTGGTGTTTGTCTGTCATGGTTAGGTCCCGGATTTGTCTTCGCAAGCTCTAGTTCAGCAGCAGCTAGATTTTTTTTATAGTAACCTTTTTCTTTGTAGAATTCCTTTTTTTTTAGTTTTTGTTTGTCATATTTTTTTGTTTATTCATCTGCAGTCGTTCTCTACTTCCTCTTCTTTCTTTTTCTTCATCTTCTTTCTTCTACTTCTCTTTCTCCTCCTCTTCCTCCTTCATTTTCTCCCCTCCTCCTCCTCCTTCGTTTCCTCCCCTCCTCCTCCATCTTTTCCTCCTCTTCCTCAACCTCCTCTATCTCCTCCGCCTCCTCTTCCTTCTCTTCGTGTTCTATCTTTTCTTCATTCTTCTCATCTTCTTCCTTTTCCTCTTCATCTCCCTCAGCCTTTTCAACTTCCACCATATTGTGTGTGTTTTACGTGTGTGGAATTAGAAAAAAAGTAAAAATGTGCCACTTTCTCTCCTTCCTCCTCCTCCTCCCCCTCCTTCTCCTCCTTCTTCTCTCTTCCTCCTCCTTCTCTTCCTCTCTTCCTCATTACTCTTTCAGCGAGAACACTCTCCGCTGATTAGTTTCGAAAAGAAATGGCAGAAGGAGGCGAATAAGCAGAAGAATAATGGAGAGAGATAAATAACAGAACGAGTAAGCGAAAAAAGTAATGAAGAGGTAAACAAACGACAAGAAACACACTCACACGAAGAAGAGGAAGAAAAACTAGAAAATAAGATGGTAGAAAAAGAAGAAAGAAAAAAAGGAGATAAAAGGAAAATCGGGTGAAAGAAAAAAAAGCGAAAAAATAAAAATTGGGGGAAGCAGGAAGCACAAGGAAGTGAGAAGACAGATTATCCCCCGTGGCTTCTCTAGAGACATGGGCGGTTCCTTGTACCTCATAATTGTTCCATTCCCTAAGATAGCCACTGCGTATACGGGTCACGTTGGGCAGTTTGTTATCAGGATCTTGGTATTATTTTGGGGGCTTAACTCTCTCTCTCTATTTGTCTGAATCTCTGTCTCTCTCTTTCTCTCTCTGTCTCTGTCTCTCTCTTTCTCTCTCTCTCTCTCTCTCTCTCTCTCTCTCTCTTGTCCTCTCTCTCTCTCTCTCGCTTTCTCTCCCTCTCTCTCTCTCTCTTTTTCGCTTTCTCTCTCTCTCTCTCTCTCTCTGTCTCTCTCTCTCTTTCTCTGTCTGTCTCTCTCTCTCTCTCTCTCTCTCTCTCTCTCAATCTATCTTTCTATCCATCTATATCTATTTATATTTATCTTCATCTATCTTTAACTATTTATCTATCTATCTATCGCTGTGTGTGTGTGTATATATATATATATATATATATATATATATATATATATATATATATATATATATATATATATATATATATATATATATATATATATATATGTATATATATATATATATATTTCAGTCTTTGTCTCTGCTGTTCAACCGCCTTTGTGTGCGAGTCGCCGCTGTACTGGATCCAATAAACCGTGACCGGTTCGTAAAAATCGTTATACGCTCTAGTCAGCAAGCGGCGCCGCTCAGTAAGGTTATTCTCGAGTCGCTGATTGTGCTGATCTTGCTGAGTCAGAAGGGCATATATGATAGGTATAAGTAGGGCGTGTAGTGTGTGTTCTTTTATCGTGGTGTTGGTTGTGTTTCTCGAGAGATGGGAAAGCGTGAAAAGTCTACGGTCGTGTGCTCCTGATTTCATTACTCGTCAGCGGGAATGCTTTGGAAGTGATGAATTAAGATTGGTCGTGAATGAAGGAAATTCCGGGTGCATGAAGAAGTACGATAAACGACCTGAGATTAATGTAAGTAGTGTCATGGGAAGGAGAATCAAGGTGTAAGAATGAGTATGATAGATGTAACGATGGTGGTTTCCTTGTAGCGTTAAATCATTGGAATTTAATACATAGTAGGCACTCTATACGGCGCTCCATTTCTTCCAGTTACATTTTTTATATGTAACAGAAATCAGTTCATATTTCCGTTACGTCTTTTATATGTAACAGAAATCAGTTCATATATTTCCGTTCCGTCTTTTATATGTAACAGAAATCAGTTCACATTTCCGTTACGTCTTTTATATGTAACAGAATTCAGTTCATATTTCCGTTCCGTCTTTTATATGTAACAGAAATCAGTTCATATTTCCGTTCCGTCTTTTATATGTAACAGAAATCAGTTCATATTTCCGTTCCGTCTTTTATATGTAACAGAAATCAGTTCATATTTCCGTTCCGTCTTTTATATGTAACAGAAATCAGTTCATATTTCCGTTCCGTCTTTTATATGTAACATAAATCAGTTCATATTTCCAAGCGTTTCCTTGTACGTAGGCCAAGACACGCATCAATCAGCCGATCAAATTTATAGGAGAATTATCATTCAGCTTTTTAACTGTTAAGTTCTATCAGGCAGTTCTTCGCATTCCCAGGAGAGACTTCGCATTTTATTCTTTCCTAATGAGGGGAAAATTCTAGAATAGGAGGAAGTGTTCTACGAGACTGAGCCACCAACAGCAGGTAGTCATGAGGGAATGCTTTTGTGCCGTGAGGGGAAATGTGAGGGGAGAGCACCATAGGAATGAGGCGCCAGGAGGAAGAGGAGGGGAGTCCGTGGTAATCCAACAGGCTAGCGAAGGGGTTAAGGGGAATACACGGCATTCAGTGGGTGGATAATAGAGTGAAGGACGAGGGAGAGGGGAAAGAGAGAACGAGAGGAAAGGGGAAACAGGGGAGGAGGGGAAGCCGGTAGAAGAGGGGATACAGGGGAAGAGGTAAGGGAAGCCATGATACTTGAGTTTATGGAGGTTTTTATGCGTGTGTGGGAGGTGGGGGAGGGAGGAGGGATATGAGAAGAAGAGGGGAGGAGGGAGAAGGGGAAGGGGAAAGGGAGGAGGGAAGAGAAAGGAGGAGGAAGAGGGAGGAGAGATGAAAGGGGAGGGGAGGAGGAAA
>NC_091569.1:14184501-14192001 GCF_042767895.1 Penaeus vannamei | reverse complement strand
GCCTCCGACCTCTTCCTCCCCTCCCCCCCTTACCCACCCTATTCCTCCCCTTCCCATCGCTCTTCCTCACACCCCACCCCTCCTCGCCCTCTTCCCTTTACCCACATCCTTCCCTCCCCCTTCATCCCTCCTTCCCCCCACATCCTTCCCTTACCCAATTTTTCCTCCTCACTACCTCGCCCTCTCCCTCCCCTCCCCCACCTTTTTTCTATCCTCTCCTCTTCCCTCTCCCCCCCTCCCCCACCTTTTTCTTTCCTCTCCCCTTCCCCCTCCCCCCCTCCCCCTCCCCAGCGCCCACGCATGTGCTGACACAACCCAACCTCTCCATACTCCATGGCCCTCCGCTCGTGACAGTGCCAGAAATCTGTGTATCTATCAGTCTGTCTGTCTGTCTATCTGTCTGTTGGAATGGGAAAAGCACACCACCTTGTTGATACTATGGAAGAGATATTCAGATTGCACGAACTAGATTTACTGAAATAGATGTAGTTTTTGCATTGTGGGTTTTACTATCTATTTTATCTATCGACTTGTCTATCTCAATTTCCCCCCCTCGCACCTTTCTCTTCTCTTCCCTCTCCTCCTTTATTCCCCTTTTCCTTCTTTTCCTTCTTTTCCTTCTATCCCATGCTCTGTCAACCCCATGACCTTTCTGGCACGGTGTACAGGCATACGGTTTCCGCCCTAGCCTACGCCGTGCACAAGGGCCGATGTTGCTTGCGCCGCCGGGTTCCCTCAGGCTCGCTCGATCTCTGGTCCCTTTGATGGCACGGGGAATGGCGGAGAGTTCCCTGGGGCGGAAAGAGGCAGAGGGGGCGGCAGGCAGGGGGAGGGGGGAGGGGAGGGGGATGGAGGGGTACCTGGGGTGGAAAGAGGCAGGGGGAAGGGAGGGGCGAGAGGCAGGGGGAGGGGGGAGGGGAGGGAGGGAGAAGGTACCTGGGGTGGAAAGAGGCAGGGGGAAGGGAGGGGCGAGAGGCAGGGGGAGGGGGGAGGGGAGGGGGATGGAAGGGTACCTGGGGTGGAAAGAGGCAGGGGGAAGGGAGGGGATGGAGAGGTACCTGGGGGTGGAAAGAGGCAGGGGGCGAGGGGAAGGGAGGGGAGGAGAGGGAGACGGGGAGAAGGGAAGGGGGAAGAGGGGTAGACAGGGTGGGTGGAAGGCGTGGGAAGGGAAAGAGGGAGAGGGAGAGGGGAGAGAGAGGAGTTGGAGGGTTAAGTATGGAGAGGGGGAGAAAGGGGGGAGGGAGAAGGAGTGGATGGATAGGGAGAGGGGGAAGTGGGAAGAAAGGGAGGAGAGGAGAGTAGGGGAATGGAAGGGGAGAAGGAGGAGGAGGGAAGAGAGAGGGAAAAAGAGAAGGAAATATGGAAATGTCAAGGGAGAGGAGCCAGAAAGGGAAAAAAAGGAAAAGGGGAAGAGAAGGGGGAAGTGAAAGGGAGAGAAGACGAAGGAAAGAAGAACAAAGGGATGAAGAAGAGTACCAAAGCCAAAGGAGAAGAAGAAAAATAAGAAGAAATAAAAGCCTAACGATCCAGGTTGGCGAAGATTCCAGAAAGGGAGCATCCTGGCCTGTGAGGACCCCCCTCTCCCCCCCCCCCGCGCACAAAGGGACATCCGCGACAATGGCCAAAGGATACGCGAACCTCCCCCCACCCCTCCCCTCCCACCCCCACCTCCTCCCTGAGGCGCGAAAAGTGGAGAGGAACCGAAGGCGAAACCGAAGACGAGGCCGTGTCTAAGGAATCGGACGAGTGAAGCAGACGGAGGAGGCGGTGTTGGCAAAAGGGGGGGGGGGTGTTGGGGGATGGGCGGGGGTCAGAAACGCCGTCTTGAGTAGGTAGTAAAGAGGGATTGGGAAGGGGGGGGAAGGAGAGAGGGAAAGACGGAGAGAAGGGGCGAAGCACGTACGACGTACTCACATAAAGATGTTCGGAAGGAGAGGAGGGAGGGGAGGGAGAGGAGGCGTGGGCGAGAGGGTGGGGGGAGGGGGGAGGGGAGCAAGAGGCAGCGGGAGGGTAATGGGAGGGGGAGGGGGAAGGGGGGAGAGAGGAAGGCCAGGTGCGTGAAGGATGTAAAAAGGGAACGAGGGCGGGTTGGTGGATGGGCGTGGAATATATCTCTCTGTTTGTGTGTATGTCTGTGCACACACACACGCACACACACACACACACACACACACACACACACACACACACACACACACACACACACACACACACACACACACACACACACACACACACACACACACACACTCACACTATACAGAGAGAGAGAGAGAGAGAGAGAGAGAGAGAGAGAGAGAGAGAGAGAGAGAGAGAGAGAGAGAGAGAGAGAGAGAGAGAGAGAGAGAGAGAGAGAGAGAAACTGACAGGCAGACAAACAGACAGACAAACAGACAGAGACAAACAGAATAAAAAAAAAGATACGAGGAAGACCGACAAAACAACGAGAGAAAGACAAACACGAAAGTTCGGGCCGCAATTTCGCAGCCGTCCTCGCTCTCTCACTCACCGCGCGCCGCTCCCTCTCGACGCGGCGCAAAAACATAAAATAGAAAATGTTCTTCCCAAGTAATTTTCTCGCTAAGTACTTGTTTTCTTGTCTGTCGAGGAGGCTTCGGGCTTCGGGCGGGTAGGGAGAGGGAGAGGGAGAGGGAGAGGGGGAGGGGGAGAGAGAGAGAGGGATGGAGGGAGGGAGGGAGAGGAAGAGAGAGTGAGGGAGGGAAAGAGGGAGAGGGAGAAGGAAGCGAGGGAGGGAGAGAGAGAGAGAATGAGGGAGGGAGATAGGGAGAGGGAGAGGGTGAGAGAGAGAGAAAGAGAGATGGGGAGAAGGAAGTGAGGGAGGGAGAGAGGGAGGGAAGGAGAGAGAGAGAGAGAGAGAGCGAGCTTGAAACTAAAGGAAAAAGACAGAGAGGCAGAGACAGAAAAAGTGGAGGAAAGAAAACGATAACAAAGAGAAAGAGGAAAAGGAGGGAAGGTTGAGCAATCACTCGATGGACAGATAAAAAAAATATTGAAATTATGTTAAATTATTGATATTGAAAATGATTGATATATGAGTATTATTTATCACAAATAATAACGAATCGTCAACCTCATCGCACACTTAATATTACAAAAAAGTAAAAGACATTTAATGCACGAAAAAGACGCGAATAGAAGGGATAAAGAAGAAAATGAAACGAAGTAAAAGGAAGTGAAGAGAGAAAAAAATGAAAGAAATGATGAATCAAAAACAAAGGGAATAACGAACAAAAAAAATGAAGGAAGAACGAAAAATAAAAAGACAAACAACCAAAAATAAAATGAAATAAATAGACAAGATAAAACCCAAAGCAATAATCCACACAAGTAGAAGAGTGTAAACAAAAGAGAGAAAAGCAAAAGTTTAGACAAATAGCTTAAAAATAAGAAAATCACAAAGCGCAAAAAGAGATCAGAGCAAATCCAGGGACGAGGTGTGCAAACAGCGCCCACCGCGGCCGAGGAAGCTTCGAGAAACTCCTGAGTAGTGGGCGTGAGAACCGAGGGCGGGGAAGGGTGGGCGGATCATCGGTTGTTTGATCTTGCTTTCTCTCTCTTTCTCTCTCTCTCTCTATCTCTTTCTTTCTTTCTTTCTTTCTTTCTTTCTTTCTTTCTTTCTTTCTTTCTTTCTTTCTTTCTTTCTTTCTTTCTTTCTTCCTTTCTCTCTTCCTTTCTCTCTCTCTCTCTCTCTCTCTCTCTCTCTCTCTCTCTCTCTCTCTCTCTCTCTCTCTCTCTCTCTCTCTCTCTCTCTCTCTCTCTCTCTCTCTCTCTCTCTCTCTCTCTCTCTCTCTCTCTCTCTCTCACCCCTCCCATTTATTCGGTGGTCAGCTTTGTACCTTTTCTTCGTGTTTGCCTCGTGGTTTTAGTGTATGTCTTCGTAATGAACTTGGTGTTGGAGTTGGTATTAAAGGTTTGATTGCTTAATACCTTCATTCGCTTTTATATACCTATATTGCACAGACTTACACATAGGAGTATATGTTTGAGGGAGTATGTGATATATTAGGCCTACATGCATTTGTATTGGTTTATATACAGCACATTCACGCACTGACATACATATATATACACGTATACATATATTATATGCAATGTACATTTACATTCATCCACATTTACTACACACTTATTATTATACAAGCACATACACCTACACCTATATTAAAGATACTGTACACTTGTCATTATTCAAATACACAACACATACAGCATGCACCTTCATATATAAACAAATGTGCACACCTGTATAACATATGATTTCAATTTGTATTTTTTAATAATTATTATTATTTATTTACATGCACCGCACACGTACTAACATAACCACATCTGCATTACCTAGTGTCTGTATTTATGTTTATTTTTTATCATTTATTTACACCAAACGTATATTATCATACCCACATCTTTATTACATACAGCTTACATATATATTTATTTTACATGTTTTTATTTACACCAAACGCAAGCTACCGTAGCCATATTTGTATCACAAGTTCTTTTACATCTATATTTATTGCTATTTATCTATATTTACATCTATATTATCTATACAAATCATACACATGCTAACGTACCCGCATATGTGCCGCCATCGTCTGCATTTAGGCCTTTATTAAGGTTATTCTTGGGAGTATTAACATCATTATTCGGTTCCCGCGTTCAGAGGCCGTTCTTAGGATCCCGCTAAGAAACATTTAATCCTTCTATAGCTTCCGGAAGTAATCCCGGGCGGGCCTCGCTAATCCCTGTAGGATTTGGCTCTTGTAATCCCTCCCCCACCCCCAGCCCGCCTCATCTCCGTTCTGCCTCCCCTTCCCTCCCCTCCATCCCTCTGTTTGTTGGCCATTGCGGTGTTTTTGGTTGTCGTGGGTTTGCTTCGTTTCGTTCTCTGTCTGTCGATCTTTCGTTCTTTTTTCGCTCTCTTGCTCTTTCTTGTTTCCTGTTTCTCCTTTTCCCACTCTTTCTCTTCTCCCTCTCTGTCTCTCTCTCTCTCACTCTCTCTCTCTCTCTCTCTCTCTCTCTCTCTCTCTCTCTCTCTCTCTCTCTCTCTCTCTCTCTCTCTCTCTCTCTCTCTCTCTCTCTCTCTCTCTCTTTCTATCAGTCTATCTCGCTATCTTTTCCTTTCTTCGGAATATGAGACGCCGCTGTCTCGATAAGTTCATAATGTCCCGTAACTTGAAACAGTTACCTCGAACTTAACAGTTAATTGGAAATGTTGATGAGCGCCCTTGGGGTTTGTAGGCGTGCTGAAGGGGTGTGGGTGGGTAGGGGGAGGGTTGTGGGGGCGATGTGTGAGAGGGAGTGGGTGGGGGGGTTGTGGGGGTGATGTGTGAGAGGGAGTGAGTGGGGGTGATGTGTGGGAGGGAGTGGGTGGGGGGTGATGTGTGGGAGGGAGTGGGTGGGGGGTTGTGGGGGTGATGTGTGGGAGGGAGTGAGTGGGGGGGGTGATGTGTGGGAGGGAGTGGGTGGGGGGGTTGTGGGGGTGATGTGTGGGAGGGAGTGGGTGGGGGGTCGTGGGGGTGATGTGGTGGGAGGGTGGGGCTTGTGGGGGTGATGTGGGAGGGAGGGTGGGGCGTCGTGGGGGTGATGTGTGGGGGGGGGGCTTGTGGGGGTGATGTGTGGGAAGGGAGTGGGTGGATGGTTCTAGGTGTTGGGGTATGTGGGAGGGAGGGGATGGTTGTGGGAGTGAGTGAGTGGGTATTTGTGAGTGTGGGGACTAGAGTATGTGAGAATGAGGGAGTGGGTCTTCGTCCATGTGGGAACTGGGGTATGTGAGAGTGAGTGGGTAGTTGCGGGCGTTGGCGTTGAGTGAGTGGGTGGTTGGGGCAGGGAGTGAGTACGTATTTGTGAGTGTGGGAACTGAGGTATGTGAGAGTGAGTGGATGGGTGTGGAAGGGAGTGAGTACGTATTTGTGAGTGTGAGAACTAAGGTATGTGAGAGTGAGTGGATGGTTGTGGCAGGGAGTGAGTACGTATTTGTGAGTGTAGGAACTGAGGTATGTGAGAATAAGTGGATGGTTGTGTGGGAGGCCATACAATGAGTGGACTGGATACTGTGGGTGGTGAGAGGCGTATTATCTGGAAGTGGACGATGATGGCGCCGAGAGAGAAGGAAGGAAGGAAGGAAGGAGGATGGGAGAGAGAGAGAGAGAGAGAGAGAGAGAGAGAGAGAGAGAGAGAGAGAGAGAGAGAGAGAGAGAGAGAGAGAGAGAGAGAGAGAGAGAGATTGAGAGACTTGAATTGGTGTGTGCAAAAATAGATAAATAAAAGAGTGTCTTTGTCTCAATTAGAAAAAGATCAGAAAGGAATTAAGAGAAACAATACCGCCTTTGCTTTATTCATAATATATATATATATATATATATATATATATATATATATATATATATATATATATATATATATATATATATAAAATCAAACAAAGACCTCATACCCAAGGAAACCACAAGACATACCCAAAGTAGTCCAACGATTTTGCCCAAAAGACCGATACCAGTGGCACCCTGAATGCCACACAGTCTCCGCAGTGCTTGTGGGGAACCTCGATATCGGGCGCGGGTGCCACCGAAAAGCAGGGGAGGAGAGTGCCAGCGGTTGGAATTACACCTTTAATGTGTTATTATGGTGCCAGGTTGCCAGAGGGAGGATGCTTGCGGGCGTGAGGGGGGTTATGGTGGTGATGGTGTTGGCAGGGGAAGGGCAGGGGGAGGAGGAGGTGGTGGTGGGGGGAGGGGGAGGAGAAGGTAGGAAGAGGGGAGGGGGAGGTGGTGGTGGTTGGGGAAGGAGAGGGGGAGGAGGAGGTGGTAGTGGTAGGGGAAGGGAAGGGGGAGGTGGTGGTGGTAGGAGAAGGGGAGGGGGAGGAGGAGGTGGTTGTGGGGGGAAGGTGGAGGAGGAGGGGAGGGGGAGGTGGTGGTGGTAGGGGAAGGGGAGGAAGAGGTGGTGTGGGGGGAAGGGGAGAGGGAGGGGGAGGAGAAGGTGGGAGAAAGGGAGGAGGAGGTGGGGGAAGGAGGGGGAAAATTGATGGTGGTGGGAGATGTGGTGATGGTGATTGATTTGCTATGATGAAGCAAGGTTGCTATATGCTAGATGAGTCGGAGGTAATGATGACGAAGGTGATGATGATAATGATGTTATTGAGAAACATATGGGAACACGTTGCCAGAGCAAGGATGCTTACAGAGAAGGCAGAAAAAAAAAACGTTAATGATGATAGAGATAATGGTGATGATAATGATTTGATCTGATACTGCAAGGATGTCAGATGAAAGACACTAACGGAGAATTGGAAAAGCAATAATGATGATGAAGATGACATACGCTTTTTTTTGTCTTTTTTTTAAGATAATCCGCCGCTCGAGATGAGTTTCGCACACATAAAAAAAGATAAAAAGATAATAAAAAAAGATACTCATCTGTCATCTCCTTGCTTCCTCTTGCCTCGGAAATTGCTTTTTTTTAATGGATGCTGTATTT
>NC_091569.1:14169501-14174501 GCF_042767895.1 Penaeus vannamei | reverse complement strand
TTTTTCTATATTTCATATTTATTTATCTTTATTTGTGTTTATTTATAAATTTGTATTTATATATATATTTGGTTTTTGGTTTTTGGGTGTGGGCGTTCGTGGTTGTGTGTGTGTGTGTGTGTGTGTGTGTGTGTGTGTGTGTGTGTGTGTGTGTGTGTGTGTGTGTGTGTGTGTGTGTGTGTGTGTGTGTGTGTGTGTGTGCGTGTGCGTGCGTGTGCGTGCGTGTGTGTGTGTTTGTGTTTGTTTGTATTGCGTGTACGCATCTGTGTTCGTGCGTGCGTTCGGGTCGCGGACGTGTGATAATAGAGTTTCCAGCGCTTGCAATTTACTCCCATCGTTATTTAATTGCACTATTAGATGCAAATGTAGCGGCGTAGATCATGCAACATTGCTTAATTGCGCCGTTCGGGTTCATGCGAACGGCGTGTGGGAGAAGAGATAAAAAAAAGGCTTGTGGTGGGATGAGATAATTTTTTTTCTCTGGTTTTTAAAGAAAATGGGACGCGAGGAAGAGAGAGAGAGAGAAAGAGAGAGAGAGAGAGAGAGAGAGAGAGAGAGAGAGAGAGAGAGAGAGAGAGAGAGAGAGAGAGAGAGAGAGAGAGAGAGAGAGAGAAAGCAAGAAAGAAAGAAAGAGTGACAGGGAGAGAATAATAGAGGGAGAGAGAGAAAAAAAAAGCAAGAGAGAGAGTAAGAAAGAGAGTGGGATTGTTAAAGGAGGGAGAACAAGAAAAAGGAAACAAAATAAAGCGAAAGAGAGAAAAGTAAAGAGTACGACTGAGGGACAGACAGACAGACATACAAACAGACAGACAGACAGACAAACAGACAGAACCAGAGCCAGAGCCAGAAACTGAATAAAAGAAGGAAATAAAGGGGATCCTGATGAGATAAAGAATTAGTTATTCATTGAGCTTCACATCAAACAGAAACAGATTCGTGCCAGGGGGGGGGGGGGTTACCCTAGGCGGACGTGTGTGGGCGTTTGTGGGCGTCAGTGGAAGCGATCACCGGTGTGTGTGTCTCTTTCTCGATGCTGTCTGTCTCTCTTCTTCTCTTGCATTTATGTATTACCTCTGTTTGTTATCTCTGTTTTGTGGTTCCATTCGGTTTCTTCAGCTCTTCCACTTTTTTCTGTCTCTTTCTCTTATTATTCCTTTTTCTTCTCATTCTCTCTGTTTCTTGTTCTTGTCTTCTCTCTCTTTCCCTTACTCTCCTCGGCTCCGTCTTCTCCTTCCTTTTCTTCATCTTCTCTCTTCATCTTCACCATCATCATCTTCCTGTTCGTGTACTTCTTCCTCTTCCGCTTCTTGTTCTTATTCTTATTCCTTATTTCTCATATTTCTCCTCTTCTCTACTTTTCATTTCTCACGCTTCTTTTCCCACGTTCTGCAATTCCTTGATTCTTAGCCGTTTAATCACTCTCCGCCTTTTGTCCTCTTCTCATTTTATCAGACATTTTCCTTCTCATCTTTTCTTTTCTCTCCTCTCATTCACACTTTCCCTACATCTCTCTTCCTTTCTCCGTTCCCTCTGGTCTTTCCCCTCTCCTTCCCTCCTCCTTCTTCCCTCTTTCCTCTCCTCCTATCCTTTTTTTCTCTCCTCCTTCCCTCATTCCCCTCCTCCTTCCCGCCTTTCCCTCCTCCTTCCCCTTTCTCCTCTCCTCCTTTCTCTGTCCCCTCTCCGTTTTTCTCTCGTCTTTGTCCCTTCCTCCTCCTCTTCTCGGATGACTAGCGGGGTTCTTCTCGGGTTTCCCTCTCCCTCTTTCGTCCCCTTTCTTGTGATCCATCCATGTCCATCTCCTCTTTCGTCTCCCCTCTTCCTTCTTTCTCCCTACTTCTCGCACACGTGCTTTAGCGCGCGGAAGACTTACATTTATGTTTACTTGATATATATTACGTTTTTATGTCCTGTGAAAATCTGCAAAATCTAACGAACTTTCTTTTATAATCAGTGTAGAAATTAGATTTTTTTTCTTCAAACACAGCATATGAAAATAAAATATATAAAGAAAAGGGCCATCGACTTTCAGAAAAAAAAGTATCGTGTTTTATTATCATGGTACTCGATCGCTAGATTTATTTATAGAGCTCTTTTTATTTAGTGCTAGTCCTCGACCGACAGATATATTTTTAAACTATTTCACAATAGCTAAAGAATTTGATCTTTAGAGTCCTATTTGTTTTGTACTTGATCTTTAGAGTTATCGTTATTCAGTCCTCGATCGCTAGATATATTTCTATCTGCAACCCGATAAATAGAATGAGCATTACTTAGTACTCGGTCTATGTTCTCTGTAGTGCCTGATCCCTAGAGTTATCATTACTCAATCCTCAATCTGGTGTTATTATTGTGTGGCCCTCGACCGCTAGATATATTTCATCTAATACTCGATACTTAAAGTTACCACTCGATCTTTAGAGTTCTATATTTAGTACTCGATCTATAGAGTTGTTTATTTAGTACTCGATCTTTTGAGTTCTTTGTTTCGTACTCGATCGCTAGATTTCCAAGTTCACTGCTCTCGCCTGATGTTCCAAGAATAACAAAATTCGGTTCAATAACCTCGTGCGAATGGCTTCTCCGTCTGTAAAGCGAGCGCGAGGTTCTCGAAAATTCTTGAGGTTTTTACAAGTAATGGTAATGCCAAGAAATACTGGTTTCATTGCAAGTTGGAAAATTGTTTTATGGATGTTTCTATTTTGAGAGGGTTGTCAGAGTGTACGTAATTACGTATGAAGCAATTCCATAAAACTAAGAATGCGATACGTATTTGTTTTATGAATGATCAATTATTAATTCGTTTTGAATGCCTGATGCGCGTATATAGTGATGCAGGTTCGTTCTAGAAATAACTATGTTATTTTAACTTTAAAAAATCCAGATTGCTGATTCTACTTCTGAAATAAGCGACGCCATTTTATTTTGTTCTGGAAGCTGTTAATGGAAATATTATGAATACGATTGACCCGCAAACTCTAGCGCATAGCCGAGAGAGAGAGAGAGAGAGAGAGGGAGAGAGAGAGAGAGAGAGAGAGACAGAGAGAGAGAGAGAGAGAGAGAGAGAGAGAGAGAGAGAGAGAGAGAGAGAGAGAGGGAGAGAGAGAGAGAAGGAGGGAGAGCGAGAGAGAGAAGGAGGGAGAGCGAGAGAGAGAGAGAGAGAGAGAGAGAGAGAGAGAGAGAGAGAGAGAGAGAGAGATACACCCAACATAAACCAACATACGAGTAGATATTGTAAACCCTTTTTTCTTGGCGAGTCTGTTTGTTTCCTCATATAAACCGTCGAATTTCCCTGTTTGGTGAAGTTACGGATTGTCCGAATCATCTAGAAAGTGGAAGACCTAAAATGACGCTTGGTTTAGACTTTTTTTTTTAGAAACCAGGATGGAAAAAATGAAGAAAGGGATAGATGTTTTTTTTTTTTTATAGTAATCTGAATGTCTTTTACAGTTTATGTGGGTGTAACCGTCATTTGCTATCCGACGTTTTTGAAAGTCATTCGGTTGTTGTTGTTATTGTTGTTGTTTTCAATAGGATTTTTTTGTGTCGAGAAGCATTCCTCACCATTTTTTTATTCTGTACTGTCATGAATTATGATGCATACACACTCTACGCGCGCGCGTACACATACACTTACACACACGCACGCACGCACAAACAAACAAACATACATACATACATACATACATACATACATACAAGCAACCATACACACAAAGACATGTAAACACACACACATACACACACACCCATACAAACAAACATACATACATGCAACCATACACACAAAGACATGTAAACACACACACATACACACACACTCATACAAACAAACATACATACATGCAACCATACACACAAAGACATATAAACACACACACACCCATACAAACAAACATACATACATGCAACCATACACACAAAGACATGTAAACACACACACATACACACACATCAATACAAACAAACATACATGCAACCATACACACAAAGACATGTAAACACACACACATACACACACATCCATACAAACAAACAGACATACATGCAACCATACACACAAAGACATGTAAACACACACACGTACACACACACACATACAAACAAACATACATACATGCAACCATACACACAAAGACATGTAAACACACACACATACACACACACACACATACAAACAAACATACATACATGCAACCATACACACAAAGACATGTAAACACACACATACACACACACCCATACAAACAAACATACATACATGCAACCATACACACAAAGACATGTAAACACACACACATACACACACATCCATACAAACAAACATACATGCAACCATACACACAAAGACATGTAAACACACACACATACACACACATCCATACAAACAAACATACATGCAACCATACACACAAAGACATGTAAACACACACATACACACACACCCATACAAACAAACATACATACATGCAACCATACACACAAAGACATGTAAACACACACACATACACACACATCCATACAAACAAACAGACATACATGCAACCATATACACAAAGACATGTAAACACACACACACACACACCATGCACACAAATCCCTCCCAGACACAGATTTCGCAACCATTCCTACGCCGCTTGTCACGCGATAGTCTCCCTGGGGCTTTGGGAGAGACGTCGGCTCCGGCTGCACTTGGGGGGCTTCCGTGGGGGGGTGGGAGGGGGAGAGGGGGTGGGAGGGGGGAGGGGTAGGGGGAGGGGGTGGTAGGGGGAGAGGGAGAGAAGGGACAAAGGAGGAGGGAAGGGGAGAGAAGGAGGGAAGCGGGGATAGGAGGAGGGAAGGGGAGGGGTAGAGGAAGGGGGTGTTAGGGGAGGAGGGGGAGAGAAGGGAGATAGGAGGAGGGAAGGGGAGGGGTAGAGGAAGGGGGTGTTAGGGGGAGGAGGGAGAGAAGGGGAGATAGGAGGGAGGGAGGAAGGGGATGGGGAGGGGGAGAGAGGGAGATA
>NC_091569.1:14154501-14162001 GCF_042767895.1 Penaeus vannamei | reverse complement strand
TCTCTCTCTCTCTCTCTTTCTCTCTCACACACACACACACACACACACACACACACACACACACACACACACACACATGCACACTCACACGCACACGCACACGCACAAAAACACACACACATACTCGTTTTATTTATTTCTACACATCAGTAGTCAAAAGAATATTCTGAAAACGATTTCTTAAATATTAATAATACATCGGGAGAAAGAGATACAAAAGAAAAACAAAATTCGACATAAAGACAAAAAGAAGCTTAGTGAAAGACGCGTTAAACTCAAATTATTGTCTTTTATTCTAGTGTCTCCACAAACTTTTTTTTATTGCGTTCGTTTATTCTGACGCGGATGACTCTGAAAAATACCCGGATGTCTTGACTTCGTGTACAGTAGTCGGGGTGTCTTCAGTAATGATTCATGGGCGGGTTGGCGACTTCTCCCCCTCCCTCTCTCCTTCCCTCCCCTTCTCCCCCTCCCTCTCTCGTTCCCTCCCCTTCTCCCCCTCCCTCTCTTCCCACCTCCCTTCTCCTCTTCCCTCTCCGCCTCTCCCCTTCTCCCCCTCCCTCTCTCCTTCCCTCCCCTCCTCCCCCTCCCTCTCTCCTTCCCTCCCCTCCTCCCCCTCCCTCTCTCTTCCACCTCCCCTTCTCCTCTTCCCTCTCTCCTTCCCTGCCCTTCTCTCCTCCTCCCTCTCCTTCCATCCCACTTCTCCCCTCCTCCTTCTCCTCCTTCCCTCCCCTTCTCCCCTTCCTCTCTCCTTCCCTGCCCTTCTCCCTCCCTCCTCTCCTCCTTCCCTCCCTTCTCCCCCTCCCTCTCTCTCTCTCTCCCTGCCCTTCTCCCCCTCCCTCTCCTCTTCTCCTTCCCTTCTCCCTCCCTCTCTCCTTCCCTCCCTCCCTCTCTCCTTCCCTCCCCTTCTCCCCCTCCCTCTCTCGTTCCCTCCCCTTCTCCCCCTCCCTCTCTCCTTCCCTCCCCTTCGCCCCTTCCCTCTCCTCCACTTCCCTTCTCCCTCTTCCCTCTCTCTCCTTCCTCCCCTTCTCCCCCTCCCTCTCTCTCTTCCACCTCCCCTTCTCCTCCTCTTCCATCTCTCCTTCCCTCCCCTCTTCTCCCTCCCTCCCCTTCTCCCCTCCCACTCCCCTTTCTCCCCCTTTCCCTCCCCTTCTCTCCTCCTCCTTCTCCCTTTCCCTCCCTTCTCCCCCTCCCTCTCTCCTTCCCTCCCTCCTTCTCCCCCTCCCTCTCTCTTTCCACCTCCTGTTCTCCACTCCCCACCTCCCCCGCCCCTCTGTGCCCGCCCTCGTTCACACTCCTGCTCCATTGGAGTGAACCCCCCTCACCCCCTCCCGCATCACAAAGGCTGGTACACGTTACTACATACGTAGAGTGCGATTGTACACGCGAGCTAGTACACATGCGAAGACGTTTTCTCTCCCCTTTAACTCTACCACTCCTTCCCTTCTCGTTTTCTGTTCCTTTATTTACGCTACAACTCTCCCCTTTTCCTTATTCCTCCCTTTAATCGGCTATCCCCTCACCAGCTCCCTCCTTTTCTCTTTGCCTAACTACCCCCCCCGCCCGGCTCCCCCTCTTACCCGCCTCCTCTTTCAACGTCTATTTTTACTCTTTTTATTGTCCCCATTCCTCTCCTTTACTCATATCCCCCTTCTCCCTCGCCCTCCCCTTCCGCTCCCCTTCACCCTTATGCCTTCCCTCCTCCCTCTCCCTCGTCCCTTCCTCAACCTTCCCTCCTCCTCTCCCTTCTTTCCTTCGTCCTTCTTCCCATCTTTCTACCGTCGATCTCCGTTCCCTTTCGCCCTTCCCTTACCATATTTTTCTCCCATCTCTCTCCTCTGCCTCTTTCTCTCCTCTCTCCTCTTTCCCCCTTCTCCTACTCTTTCCCCCTCCTTCTCCCCTGGTCTCCTCCCTCTCTTCTCTTCCCCTCCCTCCCCCTCTCTTACCTTTCCCATCACCTTCTCCCTTCCACTCACCCTCCGATCCCCTCCTCCCCTCCTCTCCTCCCCTCCCTCCCCCTCTCTCTCCCTCCCCCTTCCTTCCTCCCTCTCTCTCCCCTCCCTCCCTCCCCTCTCACTCCCCTCTCCCCCCTCCCCTTCCCTCTCCCCCTTCCTCTCTCCTCCTTCCCCACCCTTCCTTCACTCCCTTCCTCTCTCCCCTCCCCTCCCCCCCTCCCTTCCCTCTCCCCTCACTCCCCCTCCCCCTCCCTTCCCTCTCCCCTCCCTCACCCTCTCTCTCCCCTTCCTTCCCTCTCCCCTCCCTCACCCTCACTCCCCCTCCTTCCTCAGACCTGACAGTTCCATAAGCTGCGTGTTTATGTTACCTGCAAGAGAGCGATTTTAGGGTACAGAGCCATAAATTTTTTCATGAATAAAAAAGGAGAAAGAAAGAGAAAAAAAAAGATGACGAATGACTTTTTTTTATAATTCGTTTCTCGGTTTTTGTTGTGTGTTGTTTTTTGTCTTTTTTTTTTCCTTTGTTGTTGTTGTATTGGTTTAATGAGAACCGAGGATAGAGAGGAAGGGGAAGGGGAAAGAGAGGAGGAAGAGGAAGGGGAAGTAGAAATGAGGAAGAGGAAGGGGAAGGAGAAAGGGGTAATGGCTAAATGGAGGGAGGAAAAGGAGAAGAGATGAGAGGAGGGTTAGAGGGAAAAGAAGGTAAAGGAGGAAAGCGAAAAGAGAATACGGGGAAAAAGGAAAGAGGAAGAAAGGGAAAAGAGGGAAAAGAAGCGGGGGAAGAGATCAGACGGGTGCGGGGGAAGGGGCGAGGAGGAGGGAGTGAGGGGGGGGAATCGGAAGGGAGTCGGGGGGCCAGGGGGGAAGGGGAAGGGGGAGGAAGAGGACGCGTGCAAGTTTGAATAGCTTTCCTTGCATCCGCCATTTTGCAAGATGTGTTGAAAGCGCAAGAGAACCAGCTGGAGAGTGAAAGGCCAAGGTGCGAATTCTTGGGAAGAAGTGCGAAGAGCAAAGAGAGAGGGGGTGGAAGAGAGCGGAGAGAAGGAGAGGGAGAAAGATTGAGAGAGAGAGAGAGAAAGATTGAGAGAGAGAGAGAGAAAGATTGAGAGAGAGAGAGAGAAAGATTGAGAGAGAGAGAGAGAAAGATTGAGAGAGAGAGAGAGAAAGATTGAGAGAGAGAGAGAGAAAGATTGAGAGAGAGAGAGAGAGAATGATTGAGAGAGAATGATCAAGAGAGAGAGAGAGAATGATTGAGAGAGAATGATCAAGAGAGAGAGAGAGAATGATTGAGAGAGAGAGAGAAAGATCAGAGAGAGAGAGAGAAAGATTGAGAGAGAGAGAGAGAAAGATTGAGAGAGAGAGAAAGATTGAGAGAGAAGGGAGATTGAGAAGGGAGAGAGAGGGAGGAAGAAGAGGGAGAGAGAGGGAGAGAGAGGGAGAGAGAGGGAGAGAGAGGGAGAGAGGGAGAGAGAGGGAGAGAGAGAGAGAGAGAGAGAGAGAGAGAGAGAGAGAGAGAAAGAGAGAGAAGGAAGAAGAGAGGAAGAGGGAAAAAGAGAGTCGAAAAAGAGTGAGAAGGGAGAGAAATGGAATGAAAATAGACGAGAAAGAGAGGGATTAGAAAAGAGGGAGTAGGATGGGAAAGAGGGGAGAGGTAGAGAGAAAGAGAGGAGGGATTGTAGGCAGAAGAGAAAGAAGGAGGAATGTTGGGTGGGAATGTGAGAAGGACGGAGAGAAATAAAAAGGGAATAAGATAAGAAGAAAAGAGAAACCGAGTAAAAGGGCATTAAGGGAAACGAAAGGAAGAGAGAGGGATAAAGGGAAGACAAAAGAAGAGGGAAAAGAAACTCTCTAGGACTAGCTAGAAAAGGGCATAGAGAGAGAGAGAGAGAGAGGATAGAGAGAGAGAGAGAGAGAGAGAGAGAGAGAGAGAGAGAGAGAGAGAGAGAGAGAGAGAGAGAGAGAGAGAGAGAGAGAGAGAGAGAGAGAGGCTGAGGTTGCAAGCACAGCCGTTGCATGCGCGTGTGGGCGTGCGGAAAGAGATTACCTGTTAAGTGGATGGGCGCGACGGGTGCAATAAGGGACTGTGGACGATTACACATCGCATGCAAGTTGCAGGCTGGGTGTTGCTGGCTCTTGAGGGTTTTACGTGCAAGTGCATCGGCCGCGGGTTCGTGACATGTGCAGCGGAATTGCAACCAAAGAGCTGGGACTCGAGTTGCACGGCTGGGAGGTTGCAAACGGCAGACCGGGCGATGGTGTTGCAGCTGCATTGTTCACTCTCGGAAAGGAGAAGGGGGGGGGGGAGCGGGGGCTTTGCAACTCCTTCCTGGAAGAGGAAATATTCCGTGGAAGACGGAGGTGCGTGCGTGGGTTGCTCGCCGGTTGCAACTGCAGTAGACCTCGGAATGTCTTGCAGGATTGTTGCAGGGGATAAGAAATTTATTCGGCTGTTATAAGGATTTTTTTCTTTCTTTCTTTCTTTCTTTCTTTTTTCATTTGCGATAGTCATTTGTTTATTTTTTTCTTCCTTTGCGAATGAGTACTTTTTCGATTTTCTTTTTTTCTTTCTTTCTTTCTCCTTCTTTCTATTTATTTTATTTTATTTATTTATTACTTTATTTATTTATTTATTTTTCTTTGCGAGACAGAGAAAAATAATGAAGAGGAAGTATGTGAGAATCGGGCATTGCAGTATCCAGCTGCAGCTTACTGGATCATCATACAATATACAATTATACAATAGCCTTGGAATGAATTAGCGGGATGACAGACATGAATATATGAATGTGCATGACACTACACTTCTGGAATTATGTAACAGCGAGCGCATGGGAAAATGGAATGGGATTCATGTGGGAGGGAGAGAGGAAGAAAGAAAGGGAGAGTATGTGTGTTTGTGAGTGTATCAGACTGCTGTGTGTGTGAGTGTGTGTGTGTGTGTGTGTGTGTGTGTGTGTGTGTGTGTGTGTGTGTATGTGTGTGTGTATGTGTGTGTGTAAGGAAGTGCATGAGTATGTATGTGTATTTATGTGTATGTGCGTGTGTGTGAGTGAGTTAGTGTGTGCGTATATGCGTGCGCGTATGTCCGTCTCGGCGTCCGTCCGCGAGGGCAACTCCCCCCCCCCCCCGCGTACTCGCATGTGCGTGTCAGTTCAGCGAGACCCAGCCAGCTTTCCTTTGTTCCGTCGCCTGCGTTTGCGTACATCTGCGTGTGTTCATGTACGCGTTCGTGTGCGTTGACATGTACACGGGACGCGTTAGTAGAAGGGCGATTTCGGTGTATATTGATCAAGCCGACCGAGGAGGAGGAGGAGGAGCAGACACCGCGGCGCCCGAACGACTCCGCCGCCGCCGCCTCCCCCGCGCGCACGTCTCGCGGGCTCACGAAGGAGGGAGGGGGAGGGGGGAGACGTAGGTGTGCTGAAGGATCTGTAGGATGATGGGATTTCAAGAAGAGGAAGAGGAAGAAGGAGGATGAAGAAAAAGTAGAAGTAGAGGAGAAGGAGGAGGAACAAGGTCAAGAAGAGGAAGAAGGAGAAGTAGAGGAGGAGGAGGAGGTAGAGGAAGATGAAGGTCAAAAAGAAGAAGGAGAAGCAGAGGAGAAGGAGGAAGATGAAGATCAAGAAGAAGAGGAAGATGAAAGAGAGCGAGAAGAAGAGGAGGAGGAAGATGAAAGTCAAGAAGAAGGAGAAAAAGAGGAGGAGGAAGATGAATGTAAAAAAGAAGTTAAAGGAGAAGTAGAGGAGAAGGAAGAAAAACAAGGTCAAGGAGAGAATGAGGAGGAAGAAGAAAAAGGAGACAGTAGGGGAAGGTCTCCTGCTGGATCTGAAGGACCATAGAGCTTCAAGATATTTAATTTCTACGTTTATTAAAATGATAATGATGATAATTGAGATAATATCAATTATGATTATAATTACAGTTATAGATTTATTTATGATGAAGATGATAATGATAGGGATGATAATGATAATGATAGTAGTGATAATGATAATAATGATAATGATAGTGATAATGATGATAATAATAATGATAGTGATAATGATGATAATAATAATAATGATAGTAATAATAATAGTAATAATAACAATAATGATAATGATAATAATGAAAATAATAACAAGGAATAAAGAATAAGGATAAAGAGAAGAACACGAAAATACGAGAGTGTTCGAATCGCGTTGAAGGATCGATAGAGCGAAGGAATCGGAATATTTAAAGTTCTTGGGCCGCGGCGCTGGGAGGGAGAGGGTCTCGAAAGGGGAATTTTAAGTTTTTTTTTTTCTTTCTTTCTTTTCTTTTCTTTTCTTTTAATGGGGTGGAAAGTGGTAGCAAGAATGTGGTGGTGTGTGTCTTCTCTTTCTCTTTGTCGTGTTCTTTCTCTTTCTTTTTTCTCTTTTTCTTTCTATTTTTCTCTCCCGTTTGCCTCTCTTCCTCATCCCTTTTCTCTCTCCTGTATAATGACCCCAATAAAGAAGAAAGAGAGAGAGAAAGAAGAGAAAGAGAAAAACAAAGAGAAAGAGAGAGAAAGAAACCTAGAGCGACAGAGATAATGTTTACGAAAATACACTCGTAGGAAATATAAGGATAACGATAGCGTTGATTATTACAAAATTTTTTCTTTTCTTTTTTCGTCCGCATTTTTTACTTGAGTTCTTCTTTCTTTGGTCGGTTTTCTCTCCTTCTTCCTTTTCTTCTTCCTCCTTTTCGTTTTCTTCTTCCTTTACTTCTTTTTCTTCTTCCTTTTCTTCTTATTATTATTCTATTTCTTCTTCTTCGTCTTTCTTTTATTCTTCTTCGTCTTTCTTTTCTACTTCATCCTCTTCTTTTTCACTTCTTCCTTTTCTTCTTCTTCATCTTCTTCTTCTTCTTCATTTTCCTCTACATTCCCGTACCTTTGCTTGTGAATAGAATTTTTCTTCTCCTGTCGATCCTATTCATATTCTTCCCTCCTTCTCATTACTCTCTTTTCATCTTCCCCTTCGTCATTCCCCCTCTTTCTTTTTGTTTCCTTTTTTTCGTTTTTTATAATCATTCCCCTTCTCTCTTTCCCTTTTTTTCTCTTGCCTTCTTTTTTCCCAATCTCCTTCCGTCCCTCCTCTTTCCCTCCCTCTACCCTCCTCCTCCTCCTTTTCCTCTCCCCTCCTCCTCCTCCTCCTCCTCCTCCTCCTCCTCCTCCTCCTCCTCCTCCTCCTCCTCCTCCTCCTCCTCCCTCTCCCCTCCTCCCCTCTCCTCTCTTCCTCCTCCCCTTCTCCTCCCGCTCCCCTCCTCCCCTCTCCTCTCTTCCTCCTCCCTCTCCCCTCCTCCCTTCCTCTCGTTTTGTATTGCATTCCATTCTTTTATCTCCCTACCCCCTCCTCCCTACTACCGCAATAATGTCGCCACTTCCCCTCTCTCCCTCTTCTATTCCCCCGCCTCTCCTCTCCTCTTCTTTCCTCTTCTCTCCTCCTCTCTCGTCGTTTTTATTTCCTTCCTTTCTCCCCATTCCCTCCCTCTCTTCCTTCTGTCTCCTTCCCGACCTATTCTCCCATACGTTCTGTCTCTG
>NC_091569.1:14142001-14144501 GCF_042767895.1 Penaeus vannamei | reverse complement strand
CTCTTCCTCCTTTTCACTTTCCCTCTCCGTCCCCCTTCCTCCCTCCCTCTCTTCCTCTCTTCCTCCCTTTCCCTCCAACGTCTTCCCTCGCCCCCCCCCCCCTCCATTCTTCCTTCCTTCCTTCCCAACACTATTATAATCTCCATTAAAGGGCCATGATCACCCATTATTTCCCGGTAGAGATTTATGTCCTGTCCACAAAGTCTACCTGTGGAAGTGTACATTTTTTGCCCCAGAAGATTTCCTTCCTCCTTCGCCATCCCTTACCTCTCTCCTCTTTCCTTTCTCCTTCCCGTCTGTATGTTTATATTTCTCTCTTCTCTCTCTCCCCCTCCCCTTCTTTCCTTTATTCCATCTTCCATCTCATCTCCACCTTTCTCCGTCCCGCCTCTATCTCTCTCTCTCTCTCTCTCTCTCTCTCTCTCTCTCTCTCTCTCTCTCTCTCTCTCTCTCTCTCTCTCTCTCTCTCTCTCTCTCTCTCTCTCTCTCTCTCCCTCCCTCCTCTTCTCTTCCCCCTCTTATTTCCCCTCTTCCCTCTCTTTCCTCTCCCCCTTCCCCTCTCACCCCCTTCCCCTCCTGTCCCCACCCTCCCCCACCCCACCCCTCCGCAAAGCTTCTTCCCATGTAAAAATTCATACGGCGTTTCAAAAAGTAATCTTATGAATATTAGATATCGCTCCTTCAATTCCCTCGCCGCCGCTTCTCCTCTCTCATCTCCCCTCTTCCCTTTCCCTTTCCCCCTCACTCTCTCCCTTTCTCCTCTCCTCTCCCCCTGCCCCTGTCCCCCTCCCCCTCTCCTGTTCCTTCAACCTGTCCCTCTTCCCCCCCCCTTCTCCTCCCCCTACCCCCTTCCCATACCATCTTCCTCTTCTCTCCTATTCCTCACCCTCCCCACTTCCCTTCTCCCATCCCCCTTCCTCATACCCCTTCCCCTTCCCCTCACGTCCCCCCTACTCTCAGCCCCTATACCCCCCCCCCCCCCAATTCCCCGTGCTTGGAAGGCCCCTCGGCTGCATGGATTGGCGAGGTAGGCCTTAGGCTTTCTTTTCCTGAGGCCTCATGGGTGGCCTTTGGCTTTTTTTTTTTTTTTTTTTTTTTTTTTTTTTTTGAGAGAGAGAGAGAGAGAGAGAGAGAGAGAGAGAGAGAGAGAGAGAGAGAGAGAGAGTAGTAGAGAGAGAGAGAGAGAGAGAGAGAGAGAGGGGGGGGGGGGAGAGAAAGGGGGGGGGAGAGAGAGAGAGAGAAGAGAGAAAAAGAGAGAGATGAGACGGAGAAAGAGAGAGAGAAACGAAAGAGAATGAGGGAGAGAGAAACGAAAGAGAAAGAGGGAGAGAGAAACGAAAGAGAAAGAGGGAGAGAGAAACGAAAGAGAAAGAGGAGAGAGACGAAAGAGGAGAGAGACGAAAGAGAAAGAGGAGAGAGACGAAAGAGAAAGAGGAGAGAGACGAAAGAGAAAGAGGAGAGAGACGAAAGAGAAAGAGGAGAGAGACGAAAGAGAAAGAGGAGAGAGACGAAAGAGAAAGAGGAGAGAGACGAAAGAGAAAGAGGAGAGAGACGAAAGAGAAAGAGGAGAGAGACGAAAGAGAAAGAGGAGAGAAACGAAAGAGGAGAGAGACGAAAGAGAGAGAGAGAGAGGGTCGAAAGAGAAAGAGGAGAGAGAACGAAAGGAGAAAGAGGAGAGAGACAGAAAGAGAAAGAGGGAGAGAGACGGAAAGAGAAAGAGGAGAGAGACGAAAGAGAAAGAGAGAGAGAGACGAAAGAGAAAGAGGAGAGAGAGAGAGAGAGAGAGAGAGAGAGAGAGAGAGAGAGAGAGAGAGAGAGAGAGAGAGAGAGAGAGAGAGAGAGAGAGAGAGAGAGAGAGAGAGAGAGAGAGAGAGAGAGAGAGAGAGAGAGAGAGAGAGAGAGAGAGAGAGAGAGAGAGAGAGCATTAGGCCTGGTCCATATTTACATGTATGTATGCAGATGCGCAGTTCTGGTGATTATACTCGTTCTGTTGATGTGGCTTTGGTATGATCGTGTGTGCGTGTGCGGTATATACAATGTTCATTAATTTGTGTGATTTTCTTTTTTCGTTTATTAGTTTTTTTTCATTATTTGTTATTGTATGTTTATTTGTTTATGTATTTATTTGATTTTGTATATCTCCCTGTTCTTGTTCCGTTCTTTCGCCATCTTCCTGTTTCTTTTCTCTTTACTATTCTTTCCCGCTTCTTGTTCTTTCCGCCCTCCTCCCCCCCACGGATGTTTATCTGAAGTTTTATTGTATTTGAGTTTATTTATTGATTGAATTACTCTACCGATCTCCGCTCCATTGCCTCCCCTCTTTTTTTTTCCTCTCTGTTCCTCTTTTCCTCCTTCTTCCACCACCGCCCTTCCCTTCTCTTCCTCCTTTAGTCTGTTTGTTCCTGTTCTTCCTCTTGCCTCTTTCCCCCCTCTTCTCTGTCCTTCCTCTCCTCTTTGTCAGTTTCCGTATATTCCCCCTTTTCTTTTCCTCTTCCCTCTC
>NC_091569.1:14134501-14137001 GCF_042767895.1 Penaeus vannamei | reverse complement strand
CTCCTCCTCCTTCTTCTCCTCCTCCTCCTCCTCCTCCTCCTCCTCCTCCTCCTCCTCCTCCTCCTCCTCCTCCTCCTCCTCCTCCTCCTCCTCCCTCCTCCTCCTCCTCCACCTCCACCTCCTCCTCCCTCCCTTCTCCCTCTCTCTCTCTCCCTCTCCACTCTCCTTCTCACTCTCCTCTTTCTCTCCTCTCTCTCCTCCCCCTCCCTCCCCTCTTCCCTCCTCTCCTTCTCTCCCTCCCCCTCTCCCTCCCCCCCCAGTTTCCTTTCCCATTCCCCCTCCTTTTCCTCCCTCTTCCCCCCACCTCCTCTTCCTTCTCCTCCTCCATCCCCCTCTCTCTCCTCCTCCTTCTTCTCCTCCTCCTCCTCCTCCTCCTCCTCCTCCTCCTCCTCCTCCTCCTCCTCCACCTCCTCCTCCTCCACCTCCTCCTCCTCCCCTTCTCCCCTCTCTCTCTCTCCCTCTCCACTCTCCTTCTCTCACTCTCCTCTTCTCTCCTCTCTCTCCTCCCCTCCTCCCTCTTCCCCTCCTCTCCTTCTCTCCCTCCCTCTCTCTCCCCCTCCCTCTCTCTGTCTTCCCCTCTCTCTCCCCTCTTCCCCCTCTTCCTTCCTCCCCCACTCTCCCTCTTTCTCTCCCTCTCTCTCCCCCACGCACAGCCATCCGTCTCACTTTCCCTCCCCCTCCCCCTTCCCCTTTCCTTCTTCGTCATCATTTCCTTATTTTCTCTCTCCCTTCACTTACCAATCATCGGTCCCTCTTCTTATCGATCATTTTTTCTCTTTCTCTTTCTCTCTTCGATTCTTTCTTCATCCATTCATGCGTTCGGACAGAGAGATACACACACACACACGCAGGTACACACACGCGCACACACCTACACACACACACACATACACATGCACAAAAACACACATACACATGCACAAAAACACATACACAACACAACACAACACACAACACAACACAACACAACACAACACAACACAACACAACACAACACAACACAACACAGCACAACACAACACAACACAACACAACACAACACAACATAACACAACACAACACAACACAACTGAACACAACACAACACAACACAACACAACACAACACAACACAACACAACACAACACAACACACACAAGAGCCACACACGCACACACACACACAAAACCCACACACACACACACACACACACACACACACACACACACACACACACACACGCACATGCAGACAGGCAGACACGCAGACACGCAGAGACAGAGAGCGAAATAGAAAGGATGGGGAAGAGGAGGAGGAAGGATTGAGGAGGGGGGAGGGAGGAGGAAGGATTGAGGAGGGGGAGGATGAGGAGGAAGGGGAGATTGAGGGGGGGGGGAGGAGGAGGAGGAAGGATTGAGGAGGGGGGGAGGAGGAGGAAGGAAGGATTGAGGAGGGGGGGAGGAGGAGGAGGAAGGATTGAGGAGGGTGGGAGGAGGAGGAGGAAGGATTGAGGAGGGGGGAGAGGAGGGAGGAAGGATTGAGGAGGGGGGAGGAGGAGGAGGAAGGATTGAGGAGGGGGGGAGAAGGAGGAGGAAGGGATTGAGGAGGGGGGAGGAGGAGGAGGAAGGATTGAGGAGGGGGAGGAGGAGGAGGAAGGATTGAGGAGAGGGGGAGGAGGAGGAGGAAGGATTGAGGAGGGGGAGGAGGAGAAGGAAGGATTGAGGAGAGGGGGGAGGAGGAGGAGGAAGGATTGAGGAGGGGGGGGGAGTGTCATCAACCCTTCATAGGCATTGTCACTGATGGCTATCGTCCCCACTTGATATCTCTCCCTTATCGGATCTGCTTCTCGTTCGCCACCAGAGTCGTAATTAACCCTTCCCCTCTCCCTCCTTCCCCCGCTCCTCCTTTTCCTCCTCTCCCTCCTCTCCCCTCCTCCTGTTCCTCCTCCTCTTCGTTCTCCTCTCTTCCTCTTCCTCCTCCCTTCCTTCCCCCTCCTCCCCTCTTCCTCTCCTCCTTCTTCTCTTCCTCCTCTCCCTCCTCATCCTCTTCCTCCTTCCCCCTCCTCCTCCTCCCCTTCCTCCTCTTCCTCCTTCCCCCTCCCCCTCCTCCCCTTTTCTCTCCCTTTCTCTCCCTTCTGCTTTTCATTTACTTGAGTGACCTCGTTTGACCCCGGGACTGCTGCCCTTCGCTGGTCGGTGTTGAATGGGTTCAGTCGGGTGTGCGTTCCTCTGTCTCCTTCTGTCTGTCTCTGTCTTTCTTTTTCTTTTTTCATTTTCTTTCTTCTTTTTTTCTCGATCTTTTTCTTTCTCTTTTTTTTCTCTCTCACTTTCTCTCCCTCCCTCCATCTTTCTCCTTCTACCTCCCTCCCTTTTTCTCCTCCCTCCCTCCCTCATTCTCTTTCTCCCTCCCTCCCTCCCTCTTTCTCCTTCTCCCTCCCTCCCTCTTTCTCCATCTCCCTCCCTCCCTCTTTCTCCTTCTCCCTCTCCCTCCTGTTCTTCTGTCTCTCCATCCGTCCATCCAT
>NC_091569.1:14112001-14129501 GCF_042767895.1 Penaeus vannamei | reverse complement strand
GGGGAGGGGATGGGGAAGGGGAGGGGAGAGAG
The DNA here is from genome assembly GCF_042767895.1 of Penaeus vannamei. NCBI lineage: Eukaryota > Metazoa > Arthropoda > Malacostraca > Decapoda > Penaeidae > Penaeus > Penaeus vannamei. The sequence goes on along the minus strand of NC_091569.1, from coordinate 14,129,469 downwards.
AGAGGGGAAGAGGGGATGGGAAAGGGGAGGGGAGAGAGGGGGGATGGGGAAGGGGAGGGGAGAGAGAGGGGTATGGGGAAGGGAAGGGGGGAGAAAGGCGAAAGGGGAGTGGAGAGGAAGGGAAGAGGAGGGATGGGGGGAAGGGTTGGGGAAAGAGATAGAGGGAAAGGGGAGGGACAGAAAAGAGTGAAGGGGAGAGAGGGGAAGGGGAAAGGAAAGGGTGAGATGGAAAAAGGGAGAGAACGAAAGAAAATGAAAGGGGGAGGAGGATGAGACAGGGAGGAATGAGTAAAAATGGAAGAAGGGAATATAGAAGAAGAAATTGGATAATGGAAAAGATATGTTTAACGGAAGCATATGGAAAGTGAGATAAAGATAGAGAGAGAGTGAGTGGGAGAGACAGGGACAGAGACAGAGACAGAGAAAAGAAAGACTGACAGAACAGAGACAGAAGCAGTGGAATGGAAGATAGCCGAATATCGGAGGAGAGTGGGCTGCCAGGGTAGGAGAGGGGAAGGAGAGGGGAGGGGAGGGGAGGGGGGCATTCACAGTATTGATCGTGCACAGTCCGGTTGTGTGCCGGGCCAGGCGCAGCGGGGGCGGCTGTCTTATCTGCTCCTTCTGCTCCCCTCCTGCGCCATACTGCCTGCCTGCCTGCGCCCTCCTTGCTCCATTCGGTCGCCCTTGCAGACATGCACGCAGGCGCAGTTCCGCGTGCTTGTTCAGTCACTCATTCAGCCTCATGGGCTCGCTCAGTCTTTCTCTCAATCACCCATCGTCGCTCACTCGGTCATTCAATTATTCAATCTTTCAATCACTCTCTTACTCGCTCGCTCACTCACTCACTCACTCACTCACTCACTCACTCACTCACTCACTCACTCACTCACTCACTCACTCACTCACTCACTCACTCACTCACTCACTCACTCACACACACACACACACACACACACACACACACACACACACACACACACACACACACACACACACACACACACACACACACACACACACACACACACACACACACACACACACACACACACACAAACCTGCCCACACTCATATTAGCTGGAAGACAAAGCCATGTGCTGAACTCTAGGGTTGTCGTGCGCCAGATTTCACTTACTGCAGTTTTCATTCTAGCGCAAAAATGTTTATACGTTTCTGTAGTATTATCGGAGTACAACTTAATCGCGAAGAAAAGAAATTCAATATGAAAATATAATGAAAGGAAATTGAGACATCTTGAAATCCATTATGGAAATAGAGTTAAAGGAAAGGAAGATAATTTGAATAATATGTAGGATTTACTAGTGTTAGTTTCCCCCATGTCACTAGGTTTCACCAGATAAGAAGCATTTCTTTTTCTTCCATATGGATACTTACTTTCAGAGAGGAAAGACAGATACATTTAAAATACATAGCAACGAGAAACGTATTGATTCTAATTTTACTTGCATTAAGAACCAAAGTTAACTTGGAAACTTTGGGTCTAAATTGAAATCTGATGAGGATAAGGGACCGAGTCATAATCACTTTGTACTCTTTCCTGTTGTATGATTTTAACTTTGAGTATTTATGCTATGCTGTTAGGATGAAGCAGGAGTCCTACTTGTCACATAATTCTTAATGGCTATCATATTATGCAGATAGCCTTTCAAGATCATTATAGTTACCAACAGTTTGACAGGGAGACAACACACCCAAAGCCAAGACCAGAAGCCTGGCATTAGATTTCAATGTCTTTTACTCTTTTTTTTTTTGTCATTATACTTTAGCAATGACAGCAATATCAATATTTGGTTTTTGACAATATTTATAATCTTTTGCTTATAGATGTATGTTATTGGATACATACTAAATCTTTGGCAAATTAGTTGCAGAGATGATGGAATAGCTATTTGGTTATGGTAGGTTTCTTTGAAGATATATATACATATATAGTCATACACTTACTTTTGGATGATGATATGAAAAAACATCAGAATATAAAGTATCAAACTCCTCCTATATGTGTGTGTGTGTGTGTGTGTGTGTGTGTGTGTGTGTGTGTGTGTGTGTGTGTGTGTGTGTGTGTGTGTGTGTGTGTGTGTGTGTGTGCTTTTGTGTATCTGCATAAAACTGTAGTGTTTCATTTCCTGATGTGTAATTTGTTTTGTATACTAAAGTATGAAATTATTTATTTCATGATTTATTCTTTTGTATGTAATGCTAGAACATTTACATTAAATTATTCAAACTGAGAAATTATAAACATGTAGAGTGAGACTGGTAATAAATATTCTGTATTCTCCGCACTAATATATCCACTAAATGTGTCTATTATCATTCCAAAAATATATGAATATTACACTAAACTGACATCTTTTCCATTGCAGCCTGCAGATCCCAACTTTGCCACACAGTCTGATGTTATGCGGGACATAGGCATAGAAATGTTAGACCATGCATTTGCAGGTATGTTTCCTTCATTGTTTTCCTTTTTGTTTTTGTTTTTTGACAAAGAAAATAGATTAATGATAAAGTATTCAGACATATCCAGGTGAAGTCTTTAGGTTCAGCAATATTCAGATTTTCTTTGATGCTTATATTTAGCATAACAGGAATAGATGACCCTTTAAAGTTCTCTAACTCTGCTGTTCTGCAGTACTGTAAATTGCTTGGCATGAAATATTTTTATGATTACAGAAATGTCTTTATGAAGGATGCTGTTCATTTTGTTTCAACCTTTCCTCTTATTAGAATTCATCATATGAATTTCAGTCATGATTATTTTGAATATTTGTTTACACTTTCCTAGTTCATTAGTGAGTTTGAAAAATATAAGTGAGTATTCTCCAAGTCTTTTGTAAATATTTTAATTCAAGTTGATTTTTTATGCAATGTACACATTTCCTATTAATACATCTTGCTCTGCAGGTCAAGGTTTGTTTTCTGAAATACATTACCACTTTGCATTCAGTCAACAGAGTGTGTGTGTGTGTGTGTGTGTGTGTGTGTGTGTGTGTGTGTGTGTGTGTGTGTGTGTGTGTGTGTGTGTGTGTGTGTGTGTGTGTGTGTATCTATATATATGTATATATGTATATATATGTATATATATGTATATATATATATATATATATGTATATATACATATATATACATATATATACTTATATACATATATATACATATATATACTTATATATATATATATATACACATATATATACATATATATACTTATATATACATATATATACATATATGTACATATGTATACATATATATATATATACATATATATACATATATATACATATGTATATATATATATATATATATATATATATATATATATATGCATATAGATATACATATACATAAACATACATATACATATACACATACACACACATATATATACATATTTGTGTACCTGGTAGATAGATTTTTAGATTAATATTCCATTAATGCATGACAAAGAACAAAAGTGTCAGTATAATAGAGTTATATATTACTTCAGAGGTAACCTAGGTTATTGCAAATACAATTCTGTATACTATACCTCTGTCCCATATCTCATTATCAGCAGCCTGCAATTTACTGATAGGCATTGCTTAAAAAAACAAAAAACAAAAACATATATAATTCATTGCTAACCTAGTACAAGAACAGTGCCTCATGAAGAATCTTAGATTATTTTTCCTTATATTCATCATACATTTCAGCAGCATATGTAAACCAAATATTCTCTCCACAGGTTACAATGTGTGTATCTTCGCCTACGGCCAGACTGGGGCTGGCAAGTCCTACACGATGATGGGCAAGCAAGAGGAAGGACATGAGGGCATTATTCCTCTCATTTGTAAAGACATGTTTAAGAAGATTGCAAATTGTACAGATGATGAACTCCAGTACTCAGTTGAGGTGGGTGAATTATTATGAATTATAAGTCTTTATATAGATACTAACATGTTTGATTTTTTTTTTCTGATTTTTTTTCTTGTTGTGGAGTGCCATGAGTACTTTTTTTTATTTTGTTCTTTTATTGTTGTTTTGTTTATTTGTTTATCAACTTGGGGAAGAGAGATATAAGGATGATCATTTGTGGAAAGGAGAAGAGCTATTTTTATCAATACCAGATTTATGTGATAGATAAATGGTATGAATAAGCAGCATAAGAAGTCTTATTTAAGTTACCAGTGTTTCATGATTTATGATATACTTTGGGAGGAAATGGCATAGATATAAACCTTATTAGATATGACTTATTTGGCTAATATATGCTCAGGATATTATGATGAAAAAATTGAGATATGGATGATGATGCAGGTGAGCTACATGGAAATCTACTGTGAACGTGTACGAGATTTACTCAACCCAAAGACCCAGAACCTCCGAGTCCGTGAGCACCCCCTTCTCGGACCCTATGTTGAAGACTTAGCCAAGCTTGCTGTCACAACTTTCGATGACATCAACAATCTTATTGATGAAGGCAACAAAGCAAGGTAGGTTCCTCTGATTTGTAAGTGTGCAACACATGTAAAGTAATGGGGAGAATATTTGTAAAATGTGAGAAAGTAATGAGGGAGACAGTATGTTGACTAGGTAAAATATGAGGGAGGAAGTAAATTTGTTTGGGTTGATGGAGTGATATCTAAGGGAGAATTAATTTAGAAAGTATTTTGCTTGAGCAGAATATTAGGGAGATCGTACTTGGCCTGAGTAAGGGAGGTAGTGCAAATTTTGGTACATTCTCCTACGAAAGTAGTTGCTGTTAGGTCTGTTGCTCAATATAATATTCCCTACCTGAATGAATACCTTTTGTTAGGAGTCTTTATTTCCACTGAATTAATAAACAGGGTGACATTTGTAGGCAGTAAACTTCTTTGGCCCAGTAACATGTTTCTACTGGAGAGTTTATTTTTGTTTTGCTCACTCCAAAGTTCTACACCAATATATTTGCAGCTTTAGAATGAAGAGCTTGAATTGTCCTCCACCACACAAGTCTTTGTGTTCCATTGTGGTGGCCTACTTAATCCTGTGATATATAATATATATTCATTCATTCATTCATTTATTTAAATATGTCTTGATCCATTGCTTTTGAAACCGTACATGTTACTGGTTATTTTGATTCTGTAGCCTAATTAAACCACATAGAATTTATGCCAAGAGAAGGAGAGACTACCAAATCTTAAGGTTTTATTGATCTCTTTTCTCTGTCAGGTCATTGACTCAACAATATTGTTTTATGCTATTGAATGTTCTACGTATAGTAGAGCTCCATTTGTAGATTTCAAGGTATCATTTGTTGTATCTTTTTGGAATATATAATCCAACTTTCTTACAAGCATTTGTAAACCCTTGATATATGGAGTAAATATGATGGTCCAAGTGTTTGTTAAAGTGTAATGTGTCTGCTTTGGATTTCAGATAATTGCATGGACACAGATTTCATTTTTACAATTTAGTGTAAAATGTGTTATGATCACCATGTGTTGATTTTGTTAATTCAAAATTTTTAACAAAGCGTGCAAAGTACAGGTCAAGGTTACTTAATTTGGTATATGGTTGATAAGTGATTTTAGATGAACATTTTCATTGAAATATGGACTTATCATGATATCTTTAACATCCAATAAACCAATTAAAGCAAAATTTTCTTGTGTTGATTACCTAATTGTTGGATATTAAAGTATTTTTTGTTAGGAAAGAGAATTTCCTTATTTATGCAAATAACAATAAAAACGTATTTAGAAGATTTTGAAATGAAACTTGTATCTGTGAACTGAACTTCACCACACTCTTTCAGGACTGTTGCTGCCACAAACATGAATGAGACATCTTCTCGCTCCCATGCTGTATTCACCATGGTCTTAACACAGCGACGCAATGACAGCACAACCAAACTCACAACTGAACGTGTTTCTAAGGTATGGTATAAAAACTCCATCTTGCTTTCATGATGGACTGCTCATTACTGCTAAGTGTTTGCCAACATGAAGGTGTAGTATGCAGGTAAAAATGTAAGTCGAGGGCTTGTCTTGATTTTCAAGTTTGCTGTGCATAATCTTAAGGTATACCACTTTACTTCTGGTGTGACATGTATATCCTCAACCTTAATCATCAGAAAGCTCATACTATACAATGCACTTTCAGATATCCCTAGTAGATCTGGCTGGTTCCGAGCGTGCAGATTCCACAGGAGCCAAGGGGACACGCCTCAAAGAGGGTGCCAATATCAACAAATCCCTAACAACACTTGGAAAAGTTATCTCAGCTCTTGCAGAAGTCGTAAGTATCACTCTGGTGTGGGCTGTGGTGTGGACCAGCTCAAACAAGTGAATATAATGATACAATAAGTAGTTTTCCAATTATTGTTTTTTTTTCTGTTTGTTTTCGGAGAGCTCCAATTATGGATTTCTGATTTTGATTTTTCTTTCATAACTGTTTGACATGAAAAGGTCGGTAAGGTACGTGTCCTAAGTAGGAGGATTTAAGAAACCTTTTCTGAACTTATATGTTAACATATTTCTCATGATTTCTTTTATTTTGATTGTAGCAAAGCCCTGTGGCTCATAGTGTGAGTGAATAAAGTGTGCTGCTACTTTTCATTGTTCTTGAAAATGACTGGGTATTGTTTTAGGGGCTAAAAGGAGCCTTTTTCCACAGACTTCAAAACCTAACAAGAAGAGGAAAGCAGAATTTATTCCTTACCGTGACTCTGTGCTGACATGGCTGCTGCGTGAGAACCTGGGAGGCAACAGCAAAACAGCTATGGTGGCAGCAATATCCCCAGCTGACATCAATTATGACGAAACCCTTTCAACTCTAAGGTATGTAATTCACTGAATGTCTGGATCTCATTGGATTCTTATGGCAGTCTACTATTTTTGTATTTACTTTATTGCATTTTCTTTTTTCTTTTTTTCTTTTTTTTTTTTGTGAGTATGTAGTTTATTGCAGTATTGAATATATCCTTTCAGGTATGCAGATCGTGCAAAGGCCATCCGTTGCAATGCTGTTGTCAATGAAGATGCCAATGCCAAGCTAATTAGGGAGCTGAAGGAGGAGATTCAGCGTCTCCGTGAGCTGCTGAAACAAGAAGGCATCGAGGTGCAGGAAGGTGAGCCTTTTCTTCTCTCTAGTCCCCGTATCATTATTTTTGTCCATGTCTTCTTCAACAACCAAAATTTGTTCCTATTACAATTGTAAGGGTTATCAAGTGTATCATAACAGGCCACTTGTGTGGTTGAGTCCCTAGACCAAGCATTATAGTTGCCATAATTTGCCGCTGGTTAAAGAGTTCCCTCCCCCTATCCCTAATGAGCTTGTAGCATAAAGTGAATGTAGGTTAATCAACCCTCCCTGTACAATGGCAATGGCTCTCAGTGCATTATGTTAAGAAATGTTACCATGTTATATTTCATTTATTTTATCCCCTCCGCTCGGCTGTTTATAACAATTCCTGCTATAGTGAAAAGAAAAATGTATCAGACCAGATAGTGACAGTGCACAGATCAGCTGTTGAAGTATTTTATGGGCACCATTGTTGCTACCATATATACCTACCACCACTTGCGGGTCAATTAGATAAGCACCAGAGGGTACTTTCGACATTGCTGCTAGAGGGGCTGGGCTAATGAGGGTGCCATTCTCTCCCTAATGCCACAACAGCGGGCACGGAGGGTGAAAAGGTCATCTACAACAATGAAAACCGCCCCGCTGACTTGGGGCCATGTAAGTAACCTGCCCACCCACCACACACCCGAGTCATGCCCACGCCTCTCAGGTCTCCCCTTGCTCAAGCCAGTTTGCTGTTTTCCTTTCATTTTCTTTTCTTTTGGTTCGTATCTTTCTTTTGTTCTTAAGTTCCCTCCTGGTTTATTTTCCTTTCTTTTCTTTGATATATATATATATATGTATATATATATACCCCTTCCTCTCTGGGGTGTCCTTGCATTTGCTCGTGACTGTTTTGCCCAAGGTGCACTATAATTCAGATGACATGCGATCCTCTACCTTGGACTTGTAATGGAAATATTTGATTCATTTTGAGAGAGGAAAAAACTAAACTGTGCTGACAAAAATTGTTGCTCCAATGATCTATCATGGTATATAAATATATATCCTTTAAAAAAGTGACATTGACCTAATTTTAATATGAGATATCAGACCCAAAAGATCAAAAATTGAGAAATGATTTAGAAAGAGAATTGACTGGGTGGTGCACTTTGTGGTCTTTGCCAGCTTTTATGTAGATTTGTACTCTTGTCACAGGAATCTGATATTGTGGCTTAAGGTGCACCAGTGAGCATTTTTCTGCTGGCAGTTTACAGTATGATACCCTGATTCATATACGATTGTGAAGATAGAAATCAGGTGCTCAGCAGAGAGTAAATCGGCACAGTGCACGGCTTGGTTGCCTCTGTTCTGTCTGCTAACAAGTGGCAGATGACTGTTTAATGCTACACAATTACACATGCATCATGCAGTAACATTATGATAATCATCATTATTGTTATTATTATTATTGACTCTTTGTATTATTTCAGGATATTACAAAAACAAAAAATCTTTTGTTATGCTGAGGAACTTTGTGAATGTGATGCTGAGCCAAATTTTTTGAGTGGTGTGCTTTTGTAATTGGTGCCGTAGCCATGCCATGTCCCTTTTGCACGCATCATGGTTGCTGTAGCCAAGTTGAAGTTTTGAAATTTTCTCAGATTTCAGCAGTGATAACTAACTAGTCCTTAAAGAATTAAAATTCTTTTGTGCTTCCTGGAACTTTCATATAACCTGTCTTAATATGCATATCTTAGATTTGATTTAATCAGTTAATGAGTTTCCAGTCTTTTTGTCTTAATAGTTTATGAATCCTGGTCTTTGTTATCCATAGCAACTTGGCTGCTTCATCCAGAGTGCTTACACTAAAGGGTTCCTGGTACATGTTTATAAAGAAATATGCTCACATCATGATGCATTGCTGCGTTCTTTAAGGTAATACTTTCATATGTGTTCTGATATGCAATACAAGTGTTGCTCTCTTAGACCTGATGCAAAGAAGTTGCTATAATGGATTATTTGCCAGGACTGCAATAAAAATATTACCCTAATCTTGATCATTAACCCTCCCCCCATTCAAAAGTTATGATACTGAATTGTTATAATATCAGTGATAGTAATGAAAGGCTTCCATTTGGTGAAGCAAACTCAGGGTCAGTAATGAATGGATTATGGTTGCTTGTAAACTTGTTGTCAGAAGCATCTGACACTGCTGTTTTCTTTATTGCCGTAATTTCTTTTTTAAGGAACAACAGTACCATGGATGTCGTTGGTCCCAAATAACTAAATTCTCAGATTTGCTCTTGTGATCTAAAATTGCATTGTGAATTGTGGCTATCATTTTTGTATGTGTTCAGGTACTTATGGTTTTTAGTCTTTGAGTTCATTAATTATGCTAGATTCTCAGGCTTGTCATTCTTATCAGTATGTGAAGTTATTAAATATTTCCTTGAATTTGGTGTTTATTTACTTGTTTGCAGTCTTGTCTTCTGCTTTTAAGGTGCTTTTGCTTAATTATTCAGTGGGAGAAAGTATGAATAAGTAATTTTGTATGCATAAATAATAGTAACGAATGCAATAGGATTAGGATACAGAATGTGCTTATGTTTTTATTGTTTTTATCCTCCAAAGTCTGGTGTCATTTGCTAAAGTTCTCATAAAGAAATTCTTTTTGGTGTAATTTGCTAAAGTTCTCATAAAGATTTATCAAATTTTATATTTGATATATTGATCATGTATAGGACATATATTTTTATGTAGCCTGGCATTAGGTCTTATAATTATAGAATGAAAAACTTCATTGGTGTTCAGCGTAAAAGTATTGTAAAATTCTTTGACTAAAAAATGAAGTCAGGCCAATGAATTTCATATGTAACTAATTGTACAAAATCTGCTAGTGATTTTTACTTAGTGTTTTTCACAATAATTATTAGGTATCAGAAGATAGGGGCAAATATTCAGCAATACATTATGAGTGCTCTTTTCTGTATAGTCGAGTAGTCTGAGATGTGTCTAACATTCACCTTTTTATGTTTGTGTGATAGAGGCAAGATTTGCCTATCATGTAGTTACTTCTAGCTCCAGAGGCATTTTGCAGTAAGTTCTTATATTAAATCAAACACTTTGTTTTAGAAGAGGTGAAGACAACAGAATTTTTAACAAGAAGACATACACTGTATACTTTTTTCTTAGCTTGAAGTCTTTCAAAGTTTTGATGTTGCATTTGTTTAGAATCTGCAATAGGTTGTGTATATATAGAACATGCAAATTTAGATGTCTAGAGAATAACAAACTCTTAGAATTTCATGAGATGTTTATTGTAAGCAGTGATAGGATTTCTTATGTCATATTAGATACTCTGTACTAGTGTAGATAGAATTCAGTATGAATACCTGAAGATAGACTTCAGGGAGAATATGTGATATGTGTGAGGGTCAAAAAAAAAGGACAGCTGTTGAAATATATTATAGATCTCAAGACCAAGAAGCTGAGAGAAATGACTGCTCTTCATAATCTGAAGGTGGCATAGGGAATTTGTTATTATATAGGTTTGCTGAGAGTTCAATAGGTCATGGACATTTTTCTTCCACATTTTTTTTTATTTTTTATGAGGCTGTATTGGTATTCCCAAGATGTACTTTGCCATGTGGCTGTATTAGGATAAAGATCTGCACTAACCTTCATCTTATTTTCAGGCCAAGAGATTACCAAGGTCATGAATAGCAACAATGGGAAGGAAACCCCCCAGATCACGTCACCTGTGTCCACTGTTGCTGACATGGCTGTGGACCAGTTGCAGGCCAATGAGAAGCTTATTGCAGGTTGGCATTGCATTCTCATTCTCAACAACTTTTTATATTATTTCTTGTTATAGTGTTTGACCTCTTTTATTGATATTTGGTAAGAGGATTGCTTTGTCTTCTCTGTAGCCTTGTAGTTTTTTTAGTACAGTTCCTATATGGAGAAAAAATTATATGAAAGAAGAAAAATAAGTTTTAAAAAATGTCTATACTTTTTTTTTAGCATTTAAGTTGCTCATTAAATGGTAAGCTCACAGTTAGTATATTTAAATATTTCATTTATTTTTGATACTGCCAAGATAACAAATGAATATTTTATAGTATCCTTGATAATCATCTTTATGGTGTAAAATTTATTAGAATATTACTTATACAAAGTTTCATTTCATGAATATGATATGTAAAATGTATTGCTATTACTTGGTTATCTAATAAATTCAACATTTATATGAAACATTTGATACCTATGTCATCATATATATGTATATATATATATATATATATATATATATATATATATATATATATATATATATATATATATATATATATATATATATATATAATGTATATATATAATGTATATATATATATATAATGTATATATATATATATATATATATATATATATATACATATATATATATAAATATCTATATCTTTATGTATATTCATATATATATATACATATATATATACCTATATATCTACATATATTTATATATATATATATATATATATATATATATATATATATATATATATATATATATATATATATATATATATATATATATATATATATATATATATATGTATATATAAATATATACATATATATATATATATATATATATATATATATATATATATATGTATATAAATATATATATATATATAAATATATATATATATATATGTATATAAATATATATATATATATATATATGTATATAAATATATATATATATGTATATAAATATATATATATATATATATATATATATATATATATATATGTATATATATATATATATATATATATATATATATATATATATATATATATATATATATATATATATATATATATATATATATGTTGCATACTTGTATGACATCATTTTTTCAGAACTGAATGAGACATGGGAAGAGAAATTGAAACGTACAGAAAGCATACGTCTTCAAAGAGAGGCTGTATTTGCTGAAATGGGTGTAGCACTGAAGGAAGATGGAAACACTGTCGGCATCTTCTCTCCAAAGAAGGCAAGTCAAGTTCTAGTTTATGAATTATTTTGAAGAGTGTGGATAAGGGAGTAATTTTTTTTCTGTCTCATTTATTTCCTTATTTATGTTTAAGATTATGATTACACATTTAGATTAATGCTTATTTAGGTAAATACATATAATGATTGCATATTTATATTAATTGTGATAACAAGTATTGGTGAATAAAATTTGTATGTTTATTCAGATGGCAATCTAATTACAATAGTATTTGATGTCATCACTTTTCACTCTCCATTGTCTCCCCAGACTCCTCACTTGGTGAATCTCAATGAAGATCCGTCAATGTCAGAGTGTTTACTCTACTACATTAAAGACGGCTTTACCAAAGTTGGTTCTGCTGAGTCAAACATTCCGCAGGATATACAGCTCTATGGTGCTCACATAATGCCAGAACATTGTCAGTTTGAGGTAAATCATATTTTATTGTTAATGCATGTTGAATTTTTAGTATTATTTCATGGTGATTTTGAAAGCTCTTATAATGAACATTATTACTTGACCTGTATTATCTTTTATCCTTGACATTTATTTATTCTCTTTCAAGGGGATTAACAATTATCAGTTACAGACTTTATTTTACTTTATAACAGAACAATGAAGGTGTTGTGTTGATACACCCTTGCCCTAAGGCAATGTCATATGTCAACGGTCGTGAGGTGGTGGAGCCCACTGTTTTGAAAACAGGCTCTCGTGTCATTCTTGGCAAAAACCATGTGTTTAGGTTCAATCACCCAGAGCAAGGTAAGCAATAAGGATGTAGTGATTTTTGAGGATTCTAAGGATGATCAGTTTAGAATGTTATATATGATAAGTGGCATGTTGACTGTAGTTTATTGACAAATTAAAAAAAAAAAAAAATCATAATTTACTTTTGTATTTTTTTGTAATTAGGAGGCTTAACAGCTACAAAAAGGAATTGTCAATGATTTTGTCATAAAGTTGGGGCATTAATAATTAGAAAATATCTTGAACTAACAAGAATTGGGGAAAACAAATTTTCCTCCAAAACATCTCACAGCATTTACTGAATCTCCCATTCATATTAGGAAAAGGCTTGCTCTTTATGTATAATGCACGCAAGATGCTTAACCATCTTTTAACTCCTCAGCTCGTGAGCGCCGAGAAACAAAATCCCCAGCAGAGACACCAGGTTCGGGTGAGCCTGCAGACTGGCAGTTTGCCCAGATTGAGCTCTTGGAAAAACAAGGCATTGATCTGAAGGAGGAGATGCAGAAGCGACTGGTGGCTCTCGAAGAACAGTTCCAGCGTGAGAAGGAAGAGGCACAAAAAGAATTTGACAAGGAGAGAAAGGTATGAAATAAAGAGGGTTGTTGAAGAGTGTATTTTGGCATTATGTACTATGTTCTGAGTGTCTGTTAAATTGCAAGAGGCTGTGTCTGATAATTTTTATATATGTCTGTTCATTTTCATCTAACAGTCGTATTTATGAGTGTGCCTATTTCATTCAATACTTCTTTCACTTTTTTTCATCTGTAAAGGAATGTATTCATATAAGCTTATGTTTTGGAAAAGTTTCTAGATACTTCTGGTAAGTCACATGAGAGATGCAGCCAAAATTCTTTTTGAAGTGAAATGTTGTTCACAAGACAGTGCTGTTAAGAGTTTAGAGAAAGTGCTCATACTCTAGTTTAATTCCACTGTTTACATGGAGAAGAATTATAAACTAATCCTGTGTGTTTTAAGCTACTGGCTATGTTATATAAAGATTTTTCGTCAAAGATGTGATATATATTATATGAATTGTAGAGTTAGAAATGAGTGGATATTTACTTATTAGTATAATTCTATCAGTGATAGATTAGGGAAATACTGATATTTATTTTTATTCATGTTTTGATACTATATAGATAACTAGTTATGTTAAGAGATATGAATATGAATTATGATATATGCCTAGACTCTAGGTAAGGAAGATATGTCAGTTTAAGCTGAAATGCCATTCCCTGTACTCTAACAGAACTACGAGGCCCGGATTGATGCCCTCCAGAAGCAAGTGGAGGAGCAGAGCATGACCATGTCCATGTACTCATCTTACACACCAGATGACTTCACCCACGAAGACGACATCTTTGGTGGGTTCCTCCATGTTCATTTCAAGAGCCCTTCTTTCTTTCCAACTGTGCTGAGGAACATGTCTGTTTAGCCATGAAGCTCCCCATAACAGTTGTATAGGCCTAGGGGTTGGAGTGTAGAAATGCTTTTGAAAAGAGAGCAACTCGTCCCATTTGAGCTCATTTGCTCTTCGTACTGGCTGATATGCAATGAACAGATGTTTTTTTAACTCCTGAGTTTGTCTTTATAATTTTCTGGTAGAGCTGGCACTATAGTCACATATTTGTCCGGTACTGCGTACAGAGACCTAAAAAAGCAATAACCCTTTTGTCCTTTTGTCTTACTAAGGAGTCAGATTTTTTTTCTCTTTTTTTTTTTTTTTTTTTTTTTTTTTTTTTCTTTTTTTTTTCTTTCTTTTTTTTTGTAGATTTTGCAGTGCATGGAGAAATGATTTGCTTGTGTCTGGAAGTAGTGCTGTGATCTAGTTTTCTTTTTTATGGGCTCGTTAACTTTGGTTGAGGTACGAGTGTCAGTATAGTTATATCACACTCATACATAGTTGCTAATTAACTTGTGCTTTATTCCTTGGACACAAACAGATGTACAGCTGATGTTTAAACCCTTTTCTGATTAATCTGTATATATTGCCTCATATGCTGTATTTATGTATATATATTTTTATTTATTTATTTATTTTATTTTTTACTGCTCAAGGACATTGTTATATTTTGAGTACTTTTAGAGGTTAATTTTTTAGGTTTGTGAGTATAAAATTTATTTTATTTCATTGCTATCTTTTGTATATACTCACAGCTTATCATAGACATGGAAGTTTAAGCATTCATTTGTATATTATTTTGCAATTTCTCAAGCTTTAGATACATTATCTTTACAAATATTTTATTTAGTTTCAATAGTTTGTTGGCTTTTAGAGAATAACCAAAATATATTTAAAGAATAAAAGTAATAACTTTTCAGTATGTCTCTATTTTAGAGAGAAAGAAAGAAAATATTTTGTAAAGAAAAAAGGAAAAAAAAGACAAAAAAATCATGAACTGGTTTCATATTTCATGGCTCTACCTTTGCCCTTTTTTATCTGTACCAGGCTTGCATAAGGAGGTTAGAGCAATATGATAGCAAAACAGCTGTAAATTACTGTAATGTAACTAAGCATCTGTGACCTCAGTGTATCTTCATATCTTTGGAGTTACTCTGATGTCCATTATTATTTGCGTGCAAGTGCTGATATAGCTAAAAGAGGCAGTTCATGGAGCCTGTTTCAAGATAAGTGATAAGAAATCTGTTGATTTAAGATCCATATATATATAGTAGAGTTGAATAGAGTACATGATATATGATGTAGAAGAATTTCCTAGATGTTAAGGGATAATAGTAGCAATGTTTGTACTCTACACCTTTGCTTAGCAAATTCACTAGCATTGTTTTTTTCTTCTTCTCATTTTTTTCAGTATAAAAGATATAGATTATTATTGATTGATGATTTAGAATATGATAAAGACTATCAAATGGGTAGCAGAATTAGGACCTTTATAGCAACCTAATCAAGAGCAAGCGGAAATCTTGTATATTTTTCGTTTGTTCTTCTAATTTCAGTGTTTGATTTTTTTCTTCTTCTATTTTCTGTATTTCTTATGTTCACTTTAACTAGTTTCTTCCTTTTTTCTCTTTTTTCCAGTTCTTTAATTGTTAATTTTTTATTACAGAGCAAGCACTTTATTCAAGGTCTGTTCTGTTTGGCATCTAGCCTTATATGATTACAATAAGCAGTGTTAGCTTGCTTTAAGATGTTCCCTTTTATTTCAAGTTTGACATTTTCTTTTTTCATATTTTCTTTTTTTTCTTTCTTTTTTTTTTTTTAAGTAAATCATATCGAATGAATCCTGCATGAGTCCTACATGCTTTGAAAACTTATGGCCGTGTTTAAAATAGAAAGCAGACAAACTTGTGGCTTACCATAGTGTTATGACCAATGTTGTATCCCCCTTAAAAGATGATGCTATGGCAAAGTGCCGCCGCCACTTCCCCCCGCCCCACAGACCCCAGACCACCCCCACATATTAGCGTCTTGGCTGATGACTCCCACTTCCCATTATTTGCATCCGGATGTTCATGTAAAAAAATCAAGTATTCTCTTAGCCTGTTGTTCTTTTCCTCTTCTGCTACTACTACTACAACTATTACTACTACTACTAATCTCCTATTACTTATACTACTTGTACTATTTCTCCTTGTAATCTCTCTTTCTTTCTTCCCTTTTTGTTGATATACAATGATGTCTTTATGAGCGATGATAAAGATTTATGTTTAGCTCAACTTGGTTTTAAGAGTTCCTTGGTTTACTATTATCATTATTAATATTATTATTATTATTATTATGTTTTATTATTATTATTATTATTATTGTTATTATTTGTTAAAAGCTCACAATTCACATTCTCTAGCATGTTGTTAAGTTCTAGTTACCAGAGATCGACCAAGTAGTGTCTTTGCAGTTTTCACAACACAAAGGTTACCTTAGGATGCAGGAGTTGCTTTTGATCTCACTAACCATTAGCTTGTGTTCATGGTGAGCAAGAATTAGTAATGTGAAATAATCAAATGCAGATTGAATTATTTTGAGCCATTTATTTTTAAGTTATTTTTATTTCATTTTTATGTATAACCTAATAAGGTCATGGGATAAAGACAAAAACCTAAATTCAACCGTTGGCTCTAGCAAAAACAAAACTTAAAAGTTCCATCTTTCCTTTTGTTGTTATTTAATTTTTTGCCTCAAAATTACTTCTTGGTTGAGAACAGCTCTTGATGGTTGCTCGGTGGTCCCAGCATTGAGATGGCTGGCAAGCATAGCTAATGCTTTCTGTTGATGTTTCAGTAAACCCCTTGTTTGACGCAGAGTGCAACTGGACGGAACGGGAGTATGCCTTGGCCTCCTGGGCCTTCCGCAAGTGGAAGTACCACCAGTTCACCTCCCTCCGAGACGATCTTTGGGGCAACGCTATCTTCCTCAAGGAAGCCAATGCCATCTCGGTTGAGCTCAAGAAGAAGGTAAACTTTTTACCCTTCTAAACTTTCATATACATTGTTTTGGGCAATTTTGAGATGATGTATTTATTATTGTTTCAAGGCATTTGATACTGATATTGAGTGATGCAATGTGATTTTGTGAGTAAATGTAAAATCAAAACAAGTTTACCATTTTATACAAGTGCCAGAGTTGGATTT
>NC_091569.1:14104501-14107001 GCF_042767895.1 Penaeus vannamei | reverse complement strand
CTCTCTCTCTCTCTCTCTCTCTCTCTCTCTCTCTCTCTCTCTCTCTCTCTCTCTCTCTCTCTCTCTCTCTCTCTCTCTCTCTCTCTCTCTCTCTCTCTCTCTCTCTCTCTCTCTCTCTCTCTCTCTCTCTCTCTCTCTCTCTCTCTCTCTCTCTCTCTCTCTCTCTCTCTCTCTCTCTCTCTCTCTCTCTCTCTCTCTCTCTCTCTCTCTCTCTCTCTCTCTCTCTCTCTCTCTCTCTCTCTCTCTCTCTCTCTCTCTCTCTCTCTCTCTCTCTCTCTCTCTCTCTCTCTCTCTCTCTCTTTCTCTCTTTCTCTCTCTCTCTCTCTCTCTCTCTCTCACTCACTCACTCACTCACTCACTCACTCACTCACTCACTCACTCACTCACTCACTCTTTCTATTTCTCTTTCTCCTTCTTCTATCTTTCTTAGACATTGTGAAAAGAAATGTATGTTTGAGTATATGATGATGTTTCTTTACGAAAGTTGATGCATGGAGTTGCATGCCAGCATGGTTTAGAGTTGGAGCAGATGCTGTGTTGAGAGGTCTTATTTTTAGATTTTAAGGTGCTCTTTTTTCTTGAATATCAGCATTCTTGTTTATTCATTGTCATAATGGGTATTTGCTTGTGACTAAAATCTCAAGAACGAAGTATCCTTTAGTGTGTTTATATTTTCTTTCAAATCACTTAAAGCAATATTTCTTATTGAAACACTTGAATGACAGCCATATGTGCTATTCAGCTGTGCCTCAGTAATGGTATCCTTTTTCCTTGCAGACAACGGCTGGAATTGATGAGAGAGATGTATCACAATGAAGCAGAACTTTCACCTACCTCACCAGACTACAACATTGAAAATCTAACTGGAGGAGACCCATTCTATGACCGCTTCCCTTGGTTCAGGCTTGTGGGCAGGTGAGAAAAACTCATTCTATTTCAGCAGGTTTTGCATCTTATAAATCAGAAATAACTACAGTTTGACCTACTTCAGGAATTTCTTGTTTCTTACAAATCAGAAATGATATTTACTTTACCTACTTGAGTAATTAAACTTTCAGAAATATTCTCTACAGCTTAAAAATCTCCTAATGGTTTTACTTTTTTACAGGGGTTTCCTGTATTTGAGTAACCTCCTGTACCCTGTGCCACTGGTACATCGCGTTGCTATTGTTAATGAACGAGGTGATGTTAAGGGATATTTGAAGGTTGCTGTGCAAGCAGTTGTAGGTAAGTATTTACTCAATGCTTTAGTTACGGAGATGAAGTCACCATATATGTACAGCTAAATAGGTGTTAGAGACAGCTCTTTTTATTTTTGAATAGTTTTTTAGCAGTTTTTAAATCTGTGCATGTGTATCCCAGTGTGTGTGTATGTGTGCTCATTTTAGTATATATATTTTTTTCCCTTTTTTCTCCTGTTGACCCCACAGCTGAAGAAGATGCTGTGGAAACGACACAACCAGCGGGGGTGCGGCAAAGTGCTCGCATATCTTTCAATGACGGATCATTCAAGAGACCGCGAACAAAACGGGGTTCCCTCTCAGCTCAGGTACTCGAGAAAAATACAGCTGCAGCAGCTGAGGAAGAACGCATAGTTGAGGGTCAGGTTGCTCCGGGAGACACCATAAAGATCGAAGGTTAGTGGAAGCTTCCAAAGAAGGCACATGTCAGGTTTGGAATAAGTCAAATTAAATATCCATAAACAGTAATGTAAATAAAGCTCAATTATAGATATTGATAAAAGTTTAGGTCATATACAAGCATATAGATAACATTTGTGCTTCACAATTATAGGTATCATTTGAAGAGAAACATATATTAAGACTTGTAATTAGTATATAAGTGTCATCATACATAAATTCAGGAAAGTTAGCTGAACATAGTTAATTGTTGACAAATCCTACATCATCATAGATGAAGTGTGTGAAGTAGACAGTGGTAGGGGCGACAGCAGTGTCAGTTCCTGTGAAAGCTTAAAAGATGAAGACCTTCCACCTCACCTGCGCATTGGCCAAGAGTTTACTTTCCGTGTGACTGTGCTTCAAGCCTTTGACGTGTCAACAGAGTATGCAGATATTTTCTGCCAGTTCAAGTGAGTATTATCTTAAGTGGCTTGTAATTTTTTGTTTCATTTCATTATGAAATTATTTACAATACTTTTCCATATTTTTAAATTATTTGAGAGAAGAATGGTTATGTGCAAATATGTATATGAATATACTGCAGTTTAGATGTATCCTTACTGAACTATGGTCTTTCCTTTTTTTTTATTGTAAGTACAAAATAATTTACAAACTATGGTGTTCACCAAAGTAGGAAATTCTTGACAGTGTGATTTTTCTTCCAACAGCTTTTTGCACCGCCATGATGAGGCCTTCTCTACAGAGCCCATCAAGAACACTGGTAAAGGACCTCCACTCGGATTTTATCATGTGCAGAATGTAAGTACTTGGTTTGTGGAGATTTAAGTAAAAAATATAGGGAATATATATTTATTGCA
>NC_091569.1:14084501-14094501 GCF_042767895.1 Penaeus vannamei | reverse complement strand
ATAGACTCGTGAAGAAACGCTAATAATGTTGGTGTTATTTACCCGTTGATACTAGGAGGGTAGATATACATACCATATCCTCTGTGATTTTTTAATTTCTTTCTTTTTTGTGTGTGTATGTACATATGAGTGACTCAGCAAGCACTGAGTCACAGAGGAGTCAATCAGTCATCGTGCTTGATCTCACCCAAATACCCCATTCTTTGAATTCTCGTGAAATACTGTTTAGTTTCTGATTTTTATATTTCTACATTGTAACTGATTATTATCATATTAACAATATTAATAGCTATAAAAAAATTGAAGATCTTAGTATCTTAGGACTTGTAAATGTTATTGATGACTCCTTTATGAGTAAGCTCTTGGAGTATCATTTATGTGTAAAGAAAGATTGATAAATTGAAATCCCAGTGGATATGGTGTGTATATATGCCTGCTTGGCAACAACAAGTAAAGGATGATATTAATTTTGATACAGTGGTTACTATTGCTACTACATATGCTGTATTTAGTCAGGCTATTACAATTAGCATGACTGTTATTTTACTGCTATTGCAGTACTTGTACAGCATTTTACAAATGGCTATTATTCTGCCTGCTGACAGAAATGCTTTTTAAATATTCATAGTTTCTGTTTCATTTCCATGATAACAGAGCCTTACCATAGATATATTATTGTCTCAGATTTCAATATTAGTGATCATTTTCACTTTTGTTCTAAAAGATGTATTCATACTGTCTTTCATATCAAGAGCATTACTGATTTTTCAGTAAAGAAGTACATTTTTTCATATGATTGTAATAGTTTGATGCACAATGAATTAGAGACGCTGTTTCACTGGATTCAAATCTTTGCCATGAGAAGTAATAAATGTGCTAGATGATTGACAGGTGTGAGTGCAGAGGAACCGCTTTTCTGTTTGTTGCACAAGTGAGGTTACAAGAATTTTTTAGGCATAGTTTTATCTGCATGTCCTCTGCCCTAGAGAGATTTGACCCTTCTCAGCGACAGAAGAACAATAGAACTATCCGTATGCATTTTTATCAATCTTTTAAAAAGGATCTTAGCAAAGTATAGTCTTTACTAATGATTAGTGATGTATTAATCTGGGATTTTTTCTCCCACATTTTTTCTTCTTTTTACTTTTCCCTTTTTTTTTCTCCTCATTTTCTTAGTAGTAGCTCTCCTCCTGGACAACAGAAAACCTCATTAGACAGCTGAGCATCTCGTTTAAGAAAGGTTTTGCTGAATAGTCATAGTGCAGAATTTGTAGTGCACATAACTATCAGTGTTTTTGTCATAGAAGTTGGGATATCATACAGGATGATTATTTTTATCTTAGAGTTATTGCTATGGTATTGTAAAAAGTTCCAATAGTAGTTTTCAGATATAGTATCAGTGCCTTTGAATTATACTATATGGCAGCTGGCTGTAGATGCAAAATTTACTTATAATGGGGTATATATACTTCCTACATATACCTAAGAGATTTATACAGTAGGATAGAGTAAGTTACATTATGTGTAAAATGGAAGTTAATAGCAAAATGTCACTTCAGAACATTAATGCAAGAGTAATGCTCTTATTGCTGACTAGGAATATGACATTTAGGCTTCTAGTTTTACTAAAAGAAAATTATCCTCTATGAGCTCCAATCAATCTGTCTATGCTTGCAGTGTAATGTGATTAGAATCATCGGTTCACCCTGTGACATCATTGGCTGTGGTCATAGAGAATTAGATATTGACTGGGTCTCAGTGGCTGAGAGATATGATCACTTAAGCAGTGTGCAAATATGTTTGTCTTTTTCTGGTGCATTGTCGCTTCAGTACCTCATTTACAAGGTTTCTTTTTATTTTTGACCTGAGACGAGTGGGGCATGACACCGACCTTTGTACTCTCTTTGACCAGTGACCAGCTCTCTTCATATGTATCAAGTTTTTATAGAAAAGATATGGTTAAAAAATAAAGAGATAAAATGTACATAAAGTATCCTCTGTGAAATTTATTCATCTGGATATGGGAGGTCACACAGTGTCTCATTCCCCACACTACCACTCACTCATTGCTCTTCCAGGCTTACAGCGACGACAGCGACGGGTCCTGGACACCAGCTCCACGTATGTCCGTGGCGAAGAAAACCTGCATGGTTGGAGGCCACGTGGAGACTCCCTCATCTTTGAACACCAGTGGGAGCTTGAGAAGATCACGCGCTTGACCCAAGTGGAGCGCACACGGCACTCCCTCCTCCTGCGGGAAAAACTTGGCCTCGGAAAAACTCCCATCCCTTATAGCCACCACCATGATTACACCAAGAGTGAAAAGGTGGGTATCTTGCAGTGTGTAATGATTGGAACTTTCATTTTGCCTGAATTCCAATAGAATTTTAGATATAGATGCTGCCTTTCAAGTAAGTTTGTAATTTCACACATTTTGACTACTATTATTATCCACAATTTATTAGTTTTATTATTACCATTATCTTTAATGTTTTTTTTTTTTTTTTATTGTCTTTGTTTAGAAGATAATAACAGGAATGATATTAATGGTCATGATAAAGATAATATCAGTAGTCATACAGATCTTTAACATTATATTAGTAGCATTGTGAATGTAGATTTATTTTCTAATGTGCTGTATGTAGCATCATACCAAGAACTTGGTTTGGATTACCATAGATTTGTAGACAAATTTTATATTATATTTTCAATATTAGTTTTAGCATTGCTTTATGGGTCAACTGGAAGAGAAGTCAAATTTAGCATAGTCATGCTTTTTTTCTGCATTTTGTTTTCAAATATACTTATTGTTAGTAGGATTTACTTCTTGCATGTTGCTTTTTTATTGCTTGAGATCAACAGTCAATTACTGATTAAATCATTGCTTACATAAGACTAAGGAATGGAATTTTCTGCTTGTCCTCTTTGTAAATATGCATCTGCTTAGTTGCTGTTTTTCACAATTTAGTGAAAGCAGTTACAGAGACATGGATGTTTATCAAGAACTAGACAGAAACAATGCATGGTATATCAATATATGAATTAAAGATAAAAAAAAGACTTTCAAACACCTGCTTTTAAGCTTACAGTGTCATTGTTCACAGACATTTTTTGACTTGTAAAGACTGCAGTGTTATATCACATCATCTGTTCAGAATTTAGTTTCACCTTTTTTTATTCACCTCAGTGCTAAAAGAAAAACTAAAGCTTCACAAGTTCTTGTATCTTCGGCCAAACTGAAGATACACTTTGATCAGCTCCTCATTGGTCTCGCACTAGTGCTTGGAGGCTGAATTTCCCTTCTCTCCCTTTAGCATCCTAACCAACTTCCTCGTATGCAGGAGGTGGCTAATCAAGCAGCCAAGGCCGGTTGTGACGCGCGTGCTGTATTGGCACGCTGTTCCTCCAGAGACTTGCCCTCAACAGACTCTGAAAACATGAGCGAAGCAGAGAAGGATACAGCATCCAAATTCATTAGGCTTATGCAGGTAAGTGGTTACCGCAGAAGTTGTAGCTTGCTAAAAGGATAATAATAATGATAATTAAGAAAAAAAAAGATTTTGAAAACTAAAACTAAAACTAAATTGGAGAATATGTAGTTCAGGATACATCCTGAAAGGCATATTTTTATGTTGATTATGAAAAATGTTGACATAGACGTCACACATGTATTAGAGGTACACTAAAGTAAATACCTTTGCAGGGCCGATCCGCACAGACACATGCTAAGCAAGGAACTCCAGCACAGACACCTAATGATGAGCAAGATGCCCTCACTACCTCGGTCACCTCTTCCTGCTCTTCCACGACCTCTACAGAGTAAGCATCAACTGCCTTTTCTATGACATTTATTTAATATTCTTTTTCTTATTGAGAATTATAGATGTAGTATCAAACAACACTCTTTTTCTTTTTCATATCTCTTAATCATAAAGAATGATGAAATGTGTTTTTTTTTCTCTCTCTCTCTCTCTTCTTCTTTAAAGAAAAATAAATAGAAGTAAAAAAGATTATTATGATTTTTAAAAAAGTATTGAAGTTTATTTTATTAGTGTGGTGAGATTGAAGGATGGCTCTGATCTGTTTCTTTCCCACTTAACCAGACTGGCCTCTCCCGAGCGGCCTCGAGCACCAGTTCCAGACCTCCATATCTCCCTTGGGGGATCAGCTGTTGTGCCCCCAGGCTCTCCTTTGGCCAGTCCTGGGGACTCACAGGGCTCATCTCCCCTGGTGGAACGCCGACCAATGCCACTCTTCGTGCCAGAAGTTGAGGAAATCCGTATATCTCCTGTGGTCAGTCGGAAGGGCTATCTTAATGTCTTAGATGACCGCACCAACAATTGGATCAAAAGATGGGTGGTAAGTGGGTTGGTCTCTCGCTTTTCAAGACATTTTTCTTGGCCACATCCTTTCAAGGCTCCCTTGAAGGAAGAAATTATTGCAATATTCCTCATGTCAGCATGCATCCATAAGGAATAGGAGTATGCAACTGTATCTTCAGTTAATAAAGATGTCATAAACTCTTCTTAAAGACTTTGCCTCAGTTTCTGTCTGTTTGACTAACAGGTGGTAAGGCGACCCTACGTCTTTATCTTCCGAGACGAGCGTGACCCAGTAGAGCGTGGCTTGATCAACCTTGCCACAGCTCAGATTGAATATTCTGAGGACCAACAGGCCATGGTGCGAGTGCGCAACTCCTTCAGGTGAGTCATGGTAGCGGCAGGGCATTCAAGACCTTCAGATTTGGGAGATTTTGACTGTTTGAGGTGGTTTTGGTTATGAACATCTGACTGGAGTTTTGACATGTTCAAATATTGCCAATTAAGGAAACTGAAACTGTATGAGGGTTTCAGTCTGAGTAGTTCATACTAAGGCAAAACTTGTTCTTTCTTAAGAAGGTAGAATCCCAGGCTTTATTTTTTATTAATATTGTTATTATTATATTTATTATTATAATTATTATTTTTACTATTATTATAATGATTTTTTTTTTTTATTGTCTTGATATTGAGCCTTGATATAGAGTCTAATGATGTTTCAACTTTCTCCTATAGCATAAAGAGTGCTAAATAAGCCTTTACTTTCAACCTTCTTATTACAAGTGGGTATCTCAAGCATCGGGTAATAACTTTAAAAATTAGAGAGTATTTAAGTGTATTTGAATCTACTCTTGAAGATTTTGAAGATGTAAGTGGTTATAGTAAAATATGGTGTCAATCTTCAAGTTCATATTGCTCTCCTTAATATTCATGTGTCTATTATGACTAGTGTGTTATTTTTAGGATATTTGTAAAGATACCTTAGATTTGCCTTATACTTGAAGATATTTATATATATTTGCCTTTACTTAAATAATCTTCAAGCACAAAATTCAAGCAACAACAAGTGTATTAGTTTTGCTTAGCTTGTCGATCATAAAGGATAAATTTTATTGGTTGGCAGTATTGAAAGGTAGGAATTTAATTCAGAATAAATTATGTTTAATTATCATTCCAAGTATTTCATGTTTTAATAGAAAAAATTATTTTAAACAGATGTTATCAATGCACATAATGCACAGCAATAATGGATACTTGTATGTTTACAACAAATACACAAATGTAAGAGAAAATAAAGTGAGACACAGGCATAGTGAGAAAGAAACTTCTGTCCCTTTCTCTTTCTTGATAATTTAACTGTACATGTTTATGTCTGTTAATGTTTATTTAATAAGTGATGTGTAGACGAAGACCAATATATTTTCCCCTTTTCCCTCGGTTGTAACTAGGATGGAGAACAGCAGGTATATTAGTCCATGTTTTCTACACATTACTGGACAAAAAGTACAGCTTCAAGAACAGTGTGGAAAAAGATAGCATGGCTTGATTGCTTAAATGCTGATGACACTGATGAAAATGTTGCTTTTCAGAATGATAAATTTTGTTATTTAGGACCCAGATTCCATACAGGAGAAGATTTGATCAAGAGAGTATTTTGAATAATGATACAGTGAAGCTGCTTCCCCAGTTCTTTCAAAAATTATTCTGAGTGCTATTTGAATGCTACCCAGATTAGTTGTACAAAGGTCTGTATCTATTTTACAAGACTACACAGCTGAGTAAAATTTAAAATATACGATAATCGCTATCACTGATACAAGATGAAAATAAAAGAGAGTAATTAGAATTACTGAAATGCAACACCAATATTGCACTTAGTGGCAAGCTAAATATGAAAAGTATTTCACTGTTTAAGCACAATAATGTAACCAATTTATCAGCTATTTGTTTAATGCTGAATAAACCACCTTGCATTAGAACTGACTTTGAGCACATTCATTCAGCTGGAGTTCAAGCTAGGTTTAGACAGGAACTAGAGATTTTGATTGTGTATACTTGGCAAGATTAAAGATTCAGTTTGGATGATCATCAGATCTTCTGTATTTCATTTGAGACAAGGCTATAAAACGATTGGGGTTAAGAATAGGCAAGCTGGGTAGTTGCTTGGAGGCCCTTGAATCCAGGGGCCACTGCATATAATAGAAAATATGACAAATATAAAAAAAATACTTGATATTTTGCTTATGTCATTCATTTAGTATTCTAAGTTAGGGTTTGTTTGCTATTACTGAGGGCTGCCCTGGGGCCTTTGCATGTCCA
The DNA here is from genome assembly GCF_042767895.1 of Penaeus vannamei. Lineage (NCBI taxonomy): Eukaryota > Metazoa > Arthropoda > Malacostraca > Decapoda > Penaeidae > Penaeus > Penaeus vannamei. The sequence continues at coordinate 14,087,863 of NC_091569.1, read as the reverse complement.
AATTGTGTACTTCCGAGAACATTACATATTTGGAACATTCTTTAATGAATGAAGTCATTTTAGGGGGCTGAATTAGTTGGAAAAATTTCTTCCTCACTTGTTTCATTGATTGATCTAATAATTCATTTTCATATAGTCAGTAATGTTGAAAAAAGTAATGTGATTTTTTTCCCTTCTTCTTCTTTCTTTCTTTTCTCGCTCTCTTTTTTTTCTTGCGGGGGGGATGGGCTCCTTTCATAGGATCAGACTTTCATGAGAAGATAAAGATAATACAATAAAGGATAACCTGGTGCACATAAGGAAGAGGAGAGAAAAAAAATCTTTCATCTGTACGACACCAAGACATAGTATGAAGACTAGACAACTTCATCAGTTATTTCTCTTTACAGTGTGGTGACAAAACAGCGAGGCTTCCTTCTCCAGACGCTCGGGGACAAAGAAGTGCACGACTGGCTTTATGCTATCAATCCACTCCTGGCAGGGCAGATCAGGTAAGCCAAGAACTGTCAGGCATTGATCATGTTATGATGTATGGTGTATTGTCAGTGGTGAAGTAGGTCCATTTTGAAATATATTTTTTACATCATATTTTAATGTAATTTTCTTTCTATCTGCTATTCATATTTTGCCTTTTTGAGAAGTTAATGAATGAAATTTAGGCATTTCAGAAGATATCATCATATATGATAATGTATGCAAATTAGGTCTCCTCAATATAGATCACACAAATCTCTTTATTGCCAGATCAAAGCTTGGTCGCCGTAGCCGCCACACATCTGGAGGAAGCCACCCCAATACACTCTCTGTACCTACAAAGTGAGAAATGGACAATCCCAGGTATAAGCAAAGCCTCAGCCACTGACTTCTTCATCAGTCTCTGACCTCTTCAACAACCTAATCTTTTCATGAGCCTCCTGATACATTGGTCACAGTATCAACCCTGCTGTTGGAAATATCAGTGTATTATCTGTTTGTGTAAAAAAAAATAATTATTATTATGATAATAAAGAGGGTATTACAGCATTTATACAGAGCTCCATAGACTGGAGTTAGTTCCTTCCTTGTATATTATAGGGACAATACAATCTGGTTATCATGTTTCATTAACATTTAAGAGATACATAATGAGGAGGTCCTCTCATCAGACCCTCCCACCTGACTGGTCTTTTCTTCAGAAACTTTCCCTTAAAGTATGTAGTAGGAGCCAATGAATGTCATAATTGCATATACATTATGAGAGGTAGAATGTTTTCTGGAATAGTGTGAAATGATCTGGTAACAGTTGCACGGTTCTGTTCTCTAGTCCCTAAGATGACAATACTTTATAAAGAATGATTGAGCTTGCAGACACCACTGCATCCAACCATTTACTCTTGCAGTGTCTGCTGTGTTCCTTCCAAATGTTCAGCATACCAGGGTGGACAGTTATTTCACTAACCCAGTTGTATGTCCCATGTGCTTGCCTGTTGCTTCTTATTGTACACGGGCTCTACCAGCATCACCCTTAATTGTGGTCATTACTAATTATAGTAGACTCATTAGCATTGCAAGATATATCATGAAGTTTAATAATTTAAGGTGTGACAAACCTTATTTTATGTTACTTGTGTATATGTTCATAAAAAAGGAAAAAAAAAATCACAAGTGGAGTGAAATGCAGCTTACCAACAAGTATATGGGAGCCAATAGTCCTGTTGCTCACTAGTGACACTTTCTGAAGGGGACTGAATCTGTGTGCTCATCACTCTCATGAGACCTGCTATTTGCTGTATATTTTTGTCTTATAGGGGTTTATGTATGACATACTTTTCTTCCATATAGGAGTTTTTGTATGTCATAGACAGTTTCCTTTTAGGAGCTGCTGTATGCCTTATTCACCTTAATGCTAGAGTTGCTCTGACATACAGTTTCCCTGTAGGACTATCTGTAAAATGTATACATCTTAAATGATTTGCATTACACTATACCAACCTTGTCAAAGTGAACCTATGGTGTTTGCATATCCATGATAAGAGCATATGTTTCCTGAATGTATCTTCCTCTACTGAATTCTTGTAACAATGATAAGCATTACTTTATTATGATGCAGATGTGGTAGAAGATTTACCAAAGGTAGTCCGCGAGCAAGACGGGAACTGATATATCCCTCTTAAGATGATTCTCATGTATATGTCAGAATTTCAACCTCAATATAGTTTGAGATATTACACTGAAAATAAATACATTCCAAGGAGGTAGACTTACTGAATTTGTGAATAAAACCTTGTAAGTTGTGATATTATATATATACACATATATATCTAGATGATTTTTGACCAAGGGATAATTTTTTTTCTCTCTCTCTTTTTTCCATACATGGGGGTGAATCCAGGCAGCACTAGTCTTCAGATGGAAAAGAATATAGTTTAATGTAGAGAATTAGGATGTAATATAAAAGAAAAAACTATGAAAATCAAATATAGTACCATGCTGCCTGTAGAGATATCATTGAGAATGTGAGAATCCATTGAGTTTCTCATTGATCATTATTTATTTAAAAAAGAATTGTACATTCTATACAAAGCTTAGGGTAATGTGTTAAGAGCAGTACAGCACGAGTGGGTGAACACTAAACCTTAAAAGGGTGCATGATGTACAATACATGTACAGTTCAGATTCTTCTCACTGAGTTAGTATGAAACATGATAAGCCCTGAGGCCTTCCAACAACTGCCTACTCCCAGCTCTAAGTTGGTGCACAAATGGGCCAGTATCCACTTGAGAATACAAAGAATTACACTAGGTTCTGCACTTGGAGAGTGTATCTGTGACAAAACAAACAGTGGGATAGGACTTCATGTGCAGTCAGAAACATTTTATTACTATAGCTCTGACATCTTTCTGTTATTTATCCTGAATTATATTCACATTAGAGAAATAAAAAAAAAAAATAGATAAACAAATAAAAATACATTGTTATGAAGTGTTCAGACTGTATTTAAAACTCTCCTGCTTAAACTACATTTTCTAAAAGCCCCCAAAACATTTACACTGGTACTTCAGCTAAAGTTTCTCCATATGTCACTACCAGAAGTCATTGATAGAGAAAACAAACTGTTCAAGTTAATCAACACCAAAGAACATAATGTCTCCCAGGCTTAGAAACAGCCTTACTAAGAGGGGCAGAGGAACAGCAATTCAAAAGCCGCTGTTATGAGATCACTGAATGTAAAGCCTTACTGGAACTTTAGTAAGGCATGTTTACTTGGTTACTGCATGCAGAAATTGGTCTTACTGGAAGGCTATTTTATTACTGGGAGTTGCTGATCATACCACTATTTTAATTATATCCCCCCATAATTTCCCCCTCGTAGGAACTTGTCA
>NC_091569.1:14077001-14079501 GCF_042767895.1 Penaeus vannamei | reverse complement strand
AAGTAAGGACATAGTTTAAGGGCGCTTCGAGCCTTCCCGAGATCTATATCTATCTATCTATCTATCTATATCTATATCTATCTATCTATCTATCTATCTATATATATATAAAATATTTTAGGAGCATTTTCAAGCTACGGTCAAAGCTATAAAGGTGTGATTTAGGCCGGGGGGGGGGGGTCAGTCAGACTCTTAGGTGGGCTAATTACCCCCCCCCCCTCTCCCCAACCTCAAATGACGCCCGTGATTTTAAGTATTTTGCTATTTACCTTAAATTATCGACGATATCATACTTTTTAAATTAGCTAATACCTTTATCATTTTCACTCTAAATCAAGAAATGCGAACATTTTATCCTTGTTGCTCAACAAGATATCAACAAACGAATAAAAAATAAGTTTCCATTGTGCGCCATTTGAAGGAGTCGAGCCATAATCAACAAATTGGCATTGGGCGGCGACACTTTTAGAAGAAGTGGATTGCCTCTATCCCCCCCTCTATCTCTCTCCCTCTCCCCCCCTCTCTCTCTCTCTCTATCCCTCTATACCCCGCCTCTCTCTCTCTCTCTCTCTCTCTCTCTCTCTCTCTCTCTCTCTCTCTCTCTCTCTCTCTCTCTCTCTCTCCCTTCTTACCCTCTCTCTCTCTTCTCTGCCACTCTCTCTCTCTCTCTCTCTCTCTCTCTCTCTCTCTCTCTCTCTCTCTCTCTCTCTCTCTCTCTCTCTCTCTCTCTGTCTCTCTTTTTCCCTCTCCCCTCTCTCTCTTTCCTTCTCTTTCCCTTCTCTATCCCCCCCCCCCCCTCTCTCTCTCTCTCTCTCTCTCTCTCTCTCTCTCTCTCTCTCTCTCTCTCTCTCTCTCTCTCTCTCTCTCTCTCTCTCTCTCCCTCTCTCTCTCTCTCTCTCTCTCCCTCTCTCTCTCTCTCTCTCCTCTCTCTCTCTCTCTCGACACTCCTCTCTCTCTCTCTCTCGACACTCCTCTCTCTCTCTCCACTCTCTCTCTCTCTCTCTCTCTCTCTCTCTCTCTCTCTCTCTCTCTCTCTCTCTCTCTCTCTCTCTCTCTCTCTCTCTCTCTCTCTCTCCCTCTCTCTCTCTCCCTTCTCCTATCCCCCTCTCTCCCCCCTCTCTGTCTCTCTCTTTCTTTCTCTCCCCCCCCCCTCTCTCTCTCTCTCTCTCTCTCTCTCTCTCTCTCTCTATTTATCTCTCTCTCTCTCTCTCTCTCTCTCTCTCTCTCTCTCTCTCTCTCTCTTTCTCTTTCTCTTTCTCTCTTTCTCTCTCTCTCTTTCTCTCTTTCTCTCTTTCTCTCTTTCTCTCTTTCTCTCTTTCTCTCTTTCTCTCTTTCTTTCTCTCTCTCTCTCTCTCTCTCTCTCTCTCTCTCTCTCTCTCTCTCTCTCTCTCTCTCTCTCTCTCTCTCTCTCTCTCTCTCTCTCTCTCTCTCTCTTTATTTATAGTCATCATACAGATATGTACAGGTTGAAACCAGTTTATTTAGAACTTACAGGTTTCTTTTTGCGGGTTAAAAGTTACCTATCTAAAAGAGCTTATTTGAAAACCCAAGCTATTTTTGTAAATAATAAGTAGGCTTATAAACTAAACAAATAAAAAGGAATTAAAGTACAAGATTATGTACAGTGTTGCCTTAAGTGTCGCCATGAGTGTACAGAAGGTAAAGAGGTGACGGTTTTCTCGACCGCCATCGATGTGCCGCTGTCTTCACTTGCTGCGTGGTCATTTCGGCGACATCGGTGGTGGAGGTGAATTCGTTCCACAGTCGTGCTGCTCTGGCTGAGAAGGTTCGCTGATGCTGGATAGACCGCGACCTCGGAACTTCCACTAGAAGCCCATTGGAGTGTACCGTCCTCGTACTTCTCTCTCGGCCGTGCGGTGGGAGTCTGAGGCTGGATAGATGAGGCACCTGCTGCACCTGAGCCTTGTGGAGCACCGTTAGAGCCCCGACGTCGCGACGATGTTCCAGCGAGTCGATGTGACGAGGATTGCTGGCTTCCTGGATAAGCCTGAGAGCCCGTTTTTCTATTTTATCCAGCCTGTTGAGGTTGGTGGGCGCAGTAGAAGACCAGGCCAACGAGGCATATTCTAAATGTGGTCTGATCTGGGACTTGTACAGCGTCAGAATTCCTTGAGGATTCAGGAGGTGGGATATACGTCGGAGAGCTGTCACCTTCAGAGAAGCTGTTTTGCAGATCCTACTGACGTGTCTGTTGAATCTGAGCTCGTTGTCTATGTCGACACCGAGGATTGAAATAAAGTCCTCGAGTGGAAGGGCGGTGTTGTTCATCACGATCTTGTCCTTCATGACGTCTGATGCAGCTGGGGAGCGGGATACAACCATTGCCTGGGTCTTGTTGGCGGCAAAACTTACTTGCCATTGTGATCCCCAGTCGTGGATTGCTTGTAGCTTTGAGTTCATGTCCATTGCTACAGTGTCATGATCCTTACGTAGATATGAAGTAGAAATGGTACAGTCGTCAGCATACGCTGAGATTTCG
>NC_091569.1:14063325-14076501 GCF_042767895.1 Penaeus vannamei | reverse complement strand
CAACAAGCCAATGAGATTTCGCATAGCCAATTCTTTAGACCAATCAACGCCCGTGTACCTATACCAGGCGACCAATTAGCGACAGCTTAAGCTACCGACCAGCCAATCAGCGTCTCCCGAGGTTTCCGACTGACCAATCAGCGGCGTTGGGAGCTGAGCGTCCAACATGCTTCATCGGCGGCCATGTTGGATATCGACGAAGTACCGGTGTGGATGTGACTACGATTTTCTGCCTGATTTTTGCCGATTTTCGCCCGTTTTCCCTCGGATTTGGCGGCGGGGAGAGTGAATTTCTGAGGCGCAGGAGGACGCCGGAGCGATGGGAGAGGACAGGGAGGAGAAGAAGCCCGAGAAAGGTGAGGAACTAGAGGCGGAGTCCTATTAAAGCGTTTGAAGGGACGAAGGGCATTCTGTCCTTATGGGAATTTCGGCCTTGGGTTTTCGCCCTGGAAGCTCTCCTCTCTGAAGCCGCCTTTTCTTCACCGTCTGGATGAGGGGAAAGGGAAACAGCTGGAAGATCTTTGAGGGAGAGTTTCCTGGGAAAGTCATATTTGGAGCCTTTTGTCTAAAAAAAATAAAGCGAAACATCGATTATATATTTTTTCTGGTATTTTTACTAAATTTCTGAGCCATAGGACTACATAAGAATGTAACGCTCAGGAGAAATAATATATAGGCCTGTGTTTATTTTTTCTTCAAGCAAGTCTCCTCTTGCTTCTATTTTTAGAATGCCAACTTGGCCTTTTATAAAAATCTGAGTCTTTTCATGGTAATGCTATTTGAAGGGGTAATTAAGCAATATGTACGAGGTAGTGACAGAATTTGGTAACAAAATTCATACGAAATGATAGAACAATACCAATCAAGACAGTTTTATGGCAATATGTGTGCAAATGCTTCCAAAACAGAACAGACAAAATAGTCCATTTCTAGCTAATGCGCCCGGCACTCCTTGTCTTGCTCGTCTAGACATGTCAGGACCAGCAGGACGACAAGGCCACGTTCAGAAGCTCCAATACTTTCAATACTTTCTTTGCCCAAAATGCAACTAGGCTGAAAGTAAACATTCACTTTCATCATACCATTATCTTTATTTTATATGCTATCTAGACTGATTTGGTAAAGTATACCAACTGCACCTAGCAACGAGCATTTGGTGAAAACAAACCCTTGTTCGTTCAAAAACTTGCTGTGTGCCAGATTGGAAGCTTTGCAAAGTGCGCGGTGGAGTTGTTGTTTAGAAGCAGAAACTGCACAGCTACACGTACAGATTAATACAAAAATGCACAGCTGAGTAAGAGTTGCCGGTTTTCTTGGTCCATCAGCCAGCCATTGCCTTGAACTCAAGGAATTCCCAGTTTGCGGTTGCGCGTTTAAGCCCCCAATTACTTAATGGGGCGGCTGGGAGAAAAAATTTGTCCAAATGGTGCAGCCAGAACTGTGGCTGAGATACCAACCAGCAAAATTTCCAATCTGGGGTGTGTGTACTTACAGATTTGCTGTGTATCCAAGAGTTTAAATTTTTTTTGCATGATAATGCTGAGGAGTTGTGTAGCCATTGGTTGTTTGAACCACAATATAATGGGAAAGAAAGAACTTTCATTAATTCCCAGATCGCGAGAAGAAACCCGAAGCAATTGGTCCAGGCCCTGAAATGCGTACACACAAATAGAAGTACTTTGGCGCCTGGTCAAAATGTTTACATTAGAAATAGAAAAAGGGATATATTGATATATTAAACTCTCAACTTCAATAAAATGTCCTGAGCAAATGTAATATTTTCCACAGAGTGCCCAAGTGCTCCATGTTTATGCGTTTTCGTGGCCTGAACCCATCGCTTCCATTTTTCAAGTTTCTTCTCGTAATCTGGGAATATATGAAAGATTAAGCTTCTTGTTTTCATCATATTGTGGTTGGAACAGTAATTGTTAGAGAGCGACGCACCCTCCCAGAGACTTAAGTTGAAAAAAATTGATGTTTTTCTGCAGGAAATCCAATGATTTCATTGATTTTCAGCTTTGTTTCTTCTGTGAATGAATCCTTCAGGAGATCGAGTACCATTTCTCCATCGACGGTCTTGATTTGATAGTCCCGTTAGCAGGGGAGGGCATGAAGTATATCAGGGAAACTATGGGGGTAAAACAAGCTTAAATTAGAAGAATAACAATCAAAAATGTGTAAAACTAGCACAAAAAAAAAGCTTAAAATCAGCCAATGAAACTCTACCGCCATCTTTGAAATTTTACGGGCTGATGCGCCAGATATCAACAACTCTTCGGGAACCCAACCCACCTTTTGGCAAAATTCTACGGGAATTCACACGTTCCAACCCCCAAAAACGTATTGACCAATAAGCAAACCCAATACATCAATATAGATTGCCATGACTAGGCGTGCCCTTCGGGCACTGCCCAAGGGGATGGTTGATGGGGGGCAAGCCCCCAACACCCCCCAGGACACATTCTCTCCACCACGGTATGTATGGCAAAACAGAGCTGCATTTACACTGTAAAATAATAAACCAAATACCTTTATACCTGGAAATGTGAAACTTTTGTTTCTTTGTACTGTTGGGATTGCTTCAATTTTAATCACCTTTTTCGTCATTTGGATCTCTTGAAGGGCTCAGATATAAAACTGGGATGGTTACTAAAGTCTAATTATTCTTCAATGCCATTGTAAAAGTCTTAAAAAGAACCCAGAATCAACACAACACTGGAAACGCAACTTTTCTCACCGGCTTTCAATCTCGAAATGAGCGGTATGATAAGCTGTCAAGAAAGTGTGAAACACTCGATGCGCAGGATTCTATATGAGGGTATAGATAAATATATAAATATGCAAATGAAGTATAATAACATTACTAAAAGACTTTAAAGGCATAAATACATACCACCAGACACAGATAATTAGCCAAATATTGTCATGATAAGCACGTAATGATACATAGACTAGTTCATGAATGCAAAAATGCGTTCGTGCGTCAGTGTTGTGTTTTTCCTCGCAAGGTAAACAAGCTCATCGACTTCGAATTTGTAAGGCAGCCGCGCGTTATATTTTTGACATTTACCGGTGACTATAAGGCTAGCACATCTTAAACTATATGCTATCCCCCTTCTATTTTTCCTGCTCTATAAGATGGCGGTGTTCAGTTCCCTCTATCTACGTGCATCTGTGTCTGTAACCTCTACCCTTCGAACAACCAAAGGAATTCAATGTTAGGCCACTTAGAAGGTTTGTCGATCCAAATTTCAGCAGGTAGATGATAAGAACACTTCTAGCTACACTAGCTTCACTTCATTACACGTTTTCTCTCTGCTTTTTAATGTATCAAAATATTCATACAACATTTTTGCACACAGTAGTAATATAACTTTAAATTACTCTGAGAGGTTTCTGTGAGATGGGTTTGTTTTCACCGAGTGTGTTTCGTCATTATAACAACCTTACCTCGTGATATCATGATGAATCGGTCTACAGGTTTTGCAACTCCTTTAAGGGGGCCAGCGAATTAATTTTCGACGAATATTTGTGAAAATACTCGAAAAATTGAAAAAATCCTGTAATCTAGTTGGCTTTGGCAATCCCGTGACATAATATTTCTGCTAAATATATAAAAATAAAGGAGTAATGACTAAATCTCTGACCCCCCCCACCTCTGGCTCCGATATTTACTTTGTCGTGTCCGAGCTAATATACTCGACAAATTAGTTTTTCTGGATTTTTTTCGATTTATTTAGTAGTCTCTCGTAGTTAGCTGGCAAATCTTCTGAATCAGCTGACATCCACGAGAGAGAGCGAGAGCGAGAGCGAGAGCGAGAGGCTGTGCTGCCGCGGCGTGACCTTGGACCCGGCACCATCCCACAGTCGCGCCGATATATACTGTGTGATTCGCTCTCATCACACACTTAGAGGACACTACTAATGATAGTTGTTATTCCTTTAACTAATAAACATATGATCATAAATACATCTCAATCACAGCTGCAGTAGTTGTTTATTCGTATGAAATGCCTCAGGAGGCACTGCGAAGCCTGTGATGCCACAGGGTACTTCTAGAATCACGTGCAGTTCTTGCCATTGGTACCTTGCAAAAGGGGGAAACAGGTACCAGCTACACTTAGAATACCATGTGGATACCATAGAATGCATCAAGATTGATGCAGAGATCAGAATTCTAAAGAAAATAGTAATGATGATAATAATAATATGGGGATAAGTATCCTCAACTTCAAAGCCCAATATCTCAAAACAACACCTTTGTCGACATTCTTTGTTGTTTCTCCATAACTACTCGGGCGATTTTAATGGGGTTTGGATCATTTGAAAGCTGAATAAATTTGCTATTAAAGTGACGGTTTGTTTTTCATTGTTTATTATCCAAATGGTATGAAACTCGGTGGTGTAAATCGTAGTATATGTATATATAACAATAAAAAATCGAGAAAATACGATCATAATAAATGAAGTTCGTTCTCGGGTGCGACGGCCCCCTTAATGCAGTTAACATACCTGCAACTGACAGACCGATAAATACCCATTGAAAACATCAATAAAGGGGCATAAAATTACCTATCAATTTCTTGTGGTTGCCTGCAACTGTCATTGTTTACTTTCAAATTCTTTTGTAATGTCCTCTACATGCTTGCCTGGCTGCGGAGATGGACAACTTGTCCCCGTGTGATGTGTAGTGCATTGGTGAACGTGCTGGTCGTGCAATCTTGCAGACCTGTGTTCAATCCCATTTGTGGCTAGTGAATTGTAACCCCAGCCATTCCTTGCACACAGGAGGAGCTTTAGAAGGCAAAATAAAACACAGCATGTCACAGCAAAGAATATCCATTGTAACAAATGGAATTGAAACTAAATCTTTAAGTCTAGCTTTTGCTAGAGTATCAGAATGCTAAAGCCATGTAGATTTATTACTTTTGAATTTTGGAAATTATAAGAAATATACATAATTACATAAAACTGATAAAAGGGACTAAAAAGTGGTCTCTGTCAACCAGTCACCCCCCCCCCCCCTCAAAAAAAAAAGAAAAAAGAAAAGAAAAAGAAAAAATCTGAAATCTACACAGCCTTAGCATTGGATAAATCTAATGCAAGTTTTTTTTTTTTTTTTGAAAATTGGAGGTGGATGTGACCCCTCTGATGTCCTGAGAAAAAAAAAATATTTTTTTTTTCTGTATTTTGGGGACCAGGTTAAGATGATACATGAGACGAAGCACAATTACATACTGAATATTATGCAAAAACAATCCATGAGTTGTCTCCCAACTGATATATATATATATTTTTTTTATGATGAAATGAACAAGGCAGGCATTCTCAGGGATGGTCCCTTAAAGCCTGGTTTGCCCTATAATATTCTTGCCCTCCCCTGCTATTGGGACTAACAAATCAAGATTGTTGATGAAAATAGTTCTCAGATCTCCCCCAACGAATCATTTGCACAAGAAACAACACCAAGAATCATTGAAATCATTGGATTTCATGCAGATAAATATCAAAATGGTTTCAAAAGTAATCCACTAGCCTGTTATCCATATTGACCCACAGTTTTTGTCTGTTTTCTATTGGTTGGCATCAAGTGCTAATAGATGGGGGGTACAGGGGGGCTTACCATCCTGTTTTTGGAATAAATAGAAGGGTGTTTTGGGTTCGTGTGATACACTAGTTTTGGGACTTTGTATGATGCGTTGCTCTCCGTAACAATCACAAGGTTTTCAAATGGTCAAAACATCTTGTCCAACTTGTCCAATTAGTTGGATGAAGAGTTCTGAATGCAGCATATGTCGCTCATCATGTTTACATGCCGAGGGTAGATACTACACTGACTGCATAATTCATTACTGCGTTGTGCCCAATAATTCACATCATATTATGCGCTTGTCAGAATTATATTTTGCTAATTGTCATTGTCTGTTGTACTGTGTTTATGCTTTTAGTGTTTGTTATTAATGTTATTTTACCGTGTTTTAAGGTTTACTTGTGCATTTCTTTACACTAATCTGCACATGCACGTTCTCACCACAGCAATATTTGACAGCTCATATGGACCTTCCACAACAGAACATCAATGAGAAATGTTTCATTTTCAAGGTTGTGTCAATTCTAAGTCATTTCTAAAACAAAATAGTGACGTTGCAGAAGAAATAGACATTAACCCATAGCCGATGGATGACATTTACGTACATGCCATGGCTGTTGTAGACCGAAAAACAGATAGCATCATATCATTCCCATTCCTGCACCACTGGCTCATTGGACGGGGTTTGTTTTTTCCGATAGTAGCGGCTTCATTTATATGGTAAAGATTCAGGTTGGTTTTCTGGTTAGGATGTATTTTATGATTACCACTTTGGCTTTGGATGGTGTGAATTCCTTTTTTGTGTGTGTGAATATTTAAAAAAACACAAGTGCGCATCAGTTTGTAAAGTTTTAAAGATTGCAGGCACATTTGTAGAGATTTATTAAGCGTTTTTTGTGCTGATTTTACTTTTTTTTATTTTTCTATGTTCAATCTATTTCAGCCTGTTTAACCCCATAATATCCCTGATATACTTCATACCCTCCCCTGTTATCAGGATAATGCAAAATTAATCTTGATATATAAAGCCTTTAAATTGCTATTCTTGTGTTGATGGTAGTGCTGCGTTTGGTAGCAGTGCCTCCCATATGAGCCAAAGATCTTGTATTTGAGTTGGTGACAAGTCACACTCGTGTCTCTGTGCAATAAATAATAGTAGTAGGAAATCCTTGCACAATAAGCAATATGTTTCATCTAAGTGAATGTTCTCAAGAATGTATACAGCATTAGTTTAAAGATATTTGATGTTGTTTCACTCAAGTCTCTTAATATTAGGCAATGAGCTTGATTATGACAAGATGACTGCAGGTCAAATTATCTGAAGTGATGGACTGGATATGGTTGCCCAGAGACACAAGGTTGTCAACCAGTGTGCTAGTGGCAGAGATACCAGATAATTCTGGTACTGCTTTTAGTGTCATTAGCCTTTGAAGTGGTCACTCAACATATCACAAAGATGACCATTTTGAGTATCATGTTTGAAACATGAATACATATTATATGTTGTTTGCTTATTTCTATTGGATTTATTTTTTTGTTTCTTTGCAGAGCGGGAGGAGAAGAAGGAGCGAGGAGAGAAAGATAAAGATAGGAGTGACAAGGACAAAGATCGAGACCGGGACAAGGATAGAGACCGTAAAAAGCGTAGCAGATCCAGATCAAGGGAACGTCGCAAGCGCAAGTATGTTTTTATTATTTGAGATTATAGTTTTATTCATTTTTAAAACTTCCTTTATATATGATAATCAGTATAAGTGTTTGTAGTTTTGCCCACAAGTTCAGTAGCATTAATTTTTTTTTTTGTAGGTCAAGATCCAGGTCCAGGGGTCGATCAAGGTCCCGCTCACGTTCCAGAGACCGCCGCAAGTCTCGCCGCAAGAAGCCTTCGCTGTACTGGGACAAACCACCACCAGGCTTTGAACACATCACACCAATTCAGTACAAGGCTATGCAAGGTTTGTAATCTTTTCAGTTTTCAGTTATTTTCTTTAACCCACTCATGACGGGTGTCCCACATATGAGATGCCTGAAAAAATAAATATTGCCGGGTGTCACGCCAGTGTGATGCTGTATCGGGGCTCGCGCTCTTACGCAGCAGCGGGCTGCTGATTTTTTACTCACCCGGAATCTTTTATTTTCGGCTTCAAAATATACTGGCGTTAATGGGTTAAATTGATATTCAAAAGTCTAGATTTAGGTATAATTACATGTCATTGATAATTGATACATAGGCAGTTATAAATTCTCATTTTGGTTAACTGACAAGTATTTCTTAACAGCTGCTGGCCAGATCCCTTCCAATGTGACCGTACCCTTGATTGCACCACCCAGTGCAGGGACAGTGCCAGTTCCTGTGCCTGCATTGCCAGAAGTTGCTAGTGTACCTCAGACAGTGCCTGTGCCTGTAGTGGGCTCAACCATCACTAGACAGGCTCGACGTCTGTATGTAGGCAACATTCCTTTTGGCGTAACTGAAGAGGAAATGATGGAATTCTTCAACCAGCAGATGCACCTAGCTGGTCTTGCCCAGGCTGCAGGGAACCCAGTCTTAGCCTGCCAGGTGAGCAGCCATTTGCCAATTTAATGATTTCTCATGATGCTTTGGTGTTGACAGACATTTTTCAAATTAATTTTCTGATATTAAATTTATTGTGGAATATTTCTTTTTACAGGTTAATCTGGATAAGAACTTTGCATTCTTGGAGTTTCGATCAATTGATGAAACTACCCAAGCGATTGCTTTTGATGGCATTAATTTTAAGGGTCAGAGTTTAAAAATAAGACGACCTCATGATTATCAGCCAATGCCAGGCATGTCAGAGCATCCGACCCTCACCATGCCAGGTACGACACAGATCCCAGGTATGAAGCTCATGGAGCACATGCAGCATATTGAGGGATTGCTTTTGAAGACTGCTTTAACAATTTGGTATTCCTGGTTATGCAAGATATTAAACATATTTGTTTAAGTATGGCTGTTTCATACTTTTTTGTTGTTAAATGTGCAAACACTAGGGATACTTGGAGAGTTTGGTAACGCAGTCTAGATGAGGCAATTCCAAAAATATGTCTGTGTGTATTCCATCATTCTTTTCTGTCTTTAGATCTTAGGAATTTGGAATATGAAATACTGACAGGTAACCGAATATGAAAAAAAAAGTGAAATATGGTCATGCCATAATTATGATTGTCCAAAGTTTAAGAATAGAAGGTAAGTGAAGTTTGTTTTTCTTTCAGTTATTGCAGGTGTGGTGTCAACAGTGGTCCCCGATTCACCCCATAAGATCTTTATTGGTGGTCTGCCTAATTACCTTAATGAAGACCAGGTATGTCTGTAGCTGCTGTGTTTGACTTGCGGCCCAGCGGGTTGGAGAGCAGCCGTGGTAGCCTGGGTGTCCAACAAGCACACAGGTTTTGGGTTAATGCGTGTAGTGTCTGCTTTTGTTCCAACTCTCCACAATTTCTCTTGCTGGTCTTAACTTACAGTCAAACTGCCTTTTCTGAATTTTGATTTACAATCTCTCTCCCTCTCTTTCCTCCTTTTTAGTTTTTAAGTTTGTAGGATAGACTGATACAATTTGGTTAATTATGGGAAGGGTGTGCTAGTTTTTTATTTATATCTATGGCCTTTGTGCTAGTTGTTACTGAAGGCTCATGACAGCCACTTTGCCTTTGAAATAATACTATGACTTGAAGAATGATACCTGTGTGGTTGTTTTTATATTTTTATTTTCTTATTTTTATTCAGTTTGACCATGAAAAGTGGATTGAAGATAAATGTTCCTCCAACATTTTTAGTAGACAAACTTTGGATATTTTTACATGTATTATAATATTTTTGTTGATATCTGTGACTGCCAGATGGAATACTGTCCCCCAAAATTGATGGCAGTCCTTAGTTCATTTAAAGTAGTGCTAATGAATTTCTTGAGCTATGAGGTCTCAATATTTTTAATGTGACCTTGTTTAAGGTAAGTGAATTACAATCTTGATGTTGAAAAAGCCTCTTTGAATAACATACAGGATTAGAAACTTGATTCAGTAAAAGGACAACTTCAAGTACATGTTTTTTATTGTATGTAGATTACATTATATGATATTCAGAGAGGTGTGTTCCATACAGATTGTAAAATTAATATTTCAGCTAAAGGTGGATGAAAGAAAAAATCACATTCCTGTGAGTCACTTATCAAAACATTTTTACCTGCACTATTAAGAGCCTGTGCTTTTTCAAAAACATGAAGGTTGTCATTAATGTATATACTCTGACTAAAGCAAAGAATCCATGTCAGAAAGACCAATGCAAATGCAGTTGAAAATAAGGATAAGTGACACAAGGTGAGGGCGGAAAAAGCAGAGGGCTTGGATAAAGAAGGGAAGGGTCAGGTTGGTTCAGATGAAGTGAGGAAGGCCCGTCTTCGGCGCATCTCTTGCAGGCTTATACGCAGGTCAGGACAGGTTAGATGCAGTGGGCAGCCGCCGCCACCCCAGCAAACAGCACCTTATTGGAAGCAGATGCATCCCAGCTCATACCGACTTTGGT
This sequence comes from Penaeus vannamei, assembly GCF_042767895.1. NCBI lineage: Eukaryota > Metazoa > Arthropoda > Malacostraca > Decapoda > Penaeidae > Penaeus > Penaeus vannamei. Next base: position 14,066,368 of record NC_091569.1, on the reverse strand, counting down.
GCCTCTCGTTGTAGTATTTATCAGTCACTTTAAGAGTTAAGGTGTTCAAATTTTCAAGGCTCTGATTGGGGCTTAGGCACTCTTCTCATTTTGGCTTTAATGATGAGCTCATTACATTGAATGTGAGGGCTATTTGCATATTCTTTTATTTTGTTTTTCACAAAATTTACAGTTCAATAAGATCAAAGTTACATGGTGATGACGCCCCTGTAGACAAAATTGTCCTTTTTATTTTAGACAAGGAAGCCTTGTAGCATAAGCCTTGGTATAGCCATTCAAAAGATTTTGATGTTGGACAGATTGTCAAACTGTGTTGTTGTCCTTTTCCAGAGTTCTCTTTCAGAGTTCTCTTTCAGAGCTCTTTTTCAGGGTTTTCTTTCAGGGATCTCTTTCAGAAACTTACTTTTACAGGGAATTACTCATGGGCCTTAGTTTCGAGAGGGGAATACAAAGCATTTATTCTTTATTATGACTGAATAATAAGTGTATAGCAACTCATTTGGAAACCAAATATACTCATCCTGTCTTTTTGCTTTCTTCCCCCGTTTGTTTCCCCTAGCGAAGGGTTCGTGGTTGAATGCCCTAAGCGGCCCATTTGTACTGCCCATGATAAAGCCTGCCTCACTATGCATATCATAATGAACCGTCCTGACCAAGGCAAGTTCTAGTCTTTTGGTCGTACGTTGGCGCACCAATTTTTTAGGGTCGTTGTTCCGAGTGGGAATAGGTAAGTTTTACCTGAAAATCCATTTTCAAGAGCACATCATAGGTCATGTGAAGAATAAGTATCAGGTGAAAAAAAAAGTATAGATACATACAACTAGTCAGGGAACAGACTTAATCGAGTCTTGGTAATATGCTCCAAAGGTAAGTATTTTCATTTTGCCTGAGTTCAGAATGATATATGGGACTAAGGTCTTAGGTTTGGTAACATTTTTCAGATCTAAATGTTCAAATTTAATGTGATTTGTTTATAAATTTCTCCATTGGCTTTATTTTGTTTGTAAAAATTAGTGCATGAAATCTTAGTAGTCAATGTCAGTTTGATGCAAAAATCTCATTTTTGTACAACTGTCTCCTTCCCCTTTATTCCTCTTTCCGCACCATTCACATTTTGGAGACAAATGCTGCATACTTCACCGCTTGTGGTAATGTGGTTATATCTAACTTTTTAACCAATTCACTTCGTTCTTGAGCATAGAACAAATAATCAAGCTTTTTTTAAATATTTTTTTGTATTTTATTTATTTTTATTATTCAGAAAACTTACATGAGTGGTAGAAGTTACTTCTGTATTTATCATAGGTCAGGGGAAAAGGTTTTTACACTAACATGTGCACTCTTGTGTATGATTGTACTTTTGTTTGTATATATGTATTTACCTCTTCTGTAATCTATAATTATGTGCACTTCCTCATCAATAGTATACAAACATACACACACACACAAATACATACATGTTATGAAGTTTCCAAAAAGAATCAAACCTTTTCACCTTTTGTGGTTGCATGGTTTTGGATTTCCATACAATTTATCTCTTTATCTTGGGATCGACCTCCCTGCATCACAGGTTTAAAATCAATATGTTCTGTAATGGCACTTCAATATCCCAGACTGTGGGTACTTTTTTTTTTCCGTAATCATGTGTGTACTTAAGCAACACACTTGTTTTAGAAAAATGAGTAACAAAAAAAAATAAATAAAAATAAAAAATAAGAGGGAGGGAGGGAGAATCCACATCTCAGGGCGAGCTGAGATACTGATTCTACTTAGTTAAAATTTTATTATCTTTAGTTGTCAGTGTATATAAATGTTTATAGACATATTTATACTTGTATATTGTATTTACCTTTGTAGCTACCACACTATACACACACAAGCACATTTTATATAAACAAATAGGTAGTTGAGGTGGCAGCTAAAAAAAAAAAAAAAAAAAAAAACACCATAAACATCATTATCATAATTAGGCTAATCAGTGAGTAGTAGTTGAAAAGTTTAAGTATAGTACATTAAAGTTATGGTACTAAGAGTATATTTAGGAAAATATTTTCATCTAATCTTTCTTTACAACCACTTTTGCTAGTACTATTTGAATTGAGGTATGGCATACTAGGCAGGCTGTAAGCTCATTAGATGATGTATTACTGTCTTTTGATAAGTAAAAGATAAATCCGCTACCAGTACGGCTTTTTTTTTTTTTTTTTTTTAGAAATGGGGGGGGGGGGGGCAAATGAAGTTGAGTCTAGTGAGAGGATTGACAAACCAGGGCCTTGTAATTACAAAAGTGCTCTAACACTGAGCTATGCCACCTTTATGTATTGGTTAATAAATGATGGGGACAAAGAATTTTTTGTCATTATTTGGTTTATGGGCAATATTTCAAATGTCATTTATTTCTAGTAGAAGTTCTTGTAATAAGAATGTGAATAGGAAGCCAGAAAATGGACTGCTCACTCCTTTGATTTGAAAAAGGGAGTTCAGCAAGCAATATAGATGATTATGAAATTAATACTCTTTTAATATAGACTGCTTATAGTACATATTGTAATAAAAGCTACGTAAGTCAAGACTTGAAATTGGAAATATTTTCTTCATGTTGAATCCTTTTTGTTGATAGCCTGTTGTGCAGGGATGTCCGTACGATCAAGCTAACTTTATCTTTAGTTAAATTTTAGCAATATGAAGAGCTGCTTTAACGTGTGTTTAAGATGAACAGCGGGATTGTTCTCTTTTTAGAATGACCCTTAGGATAGTATGTCTTGGTTTAGTTAAAGCATTGTCACACTAGCACTTTGTCATCGAGTGATTGTTGGCTCTGCTGCGTCCATAGTTTGCCTTTGCTTGTTATAGGCACAGCCAAGAGATGAAGACAATGCTGATTGAACAAGCAGTTAATTTTTTAAATGGTTAGTTTGTACAGCTGACGGAATAAATATGCAGCCACCCTAAGGTTTTAAGACTAAGATTTTATCTGGTAACACTAGTGCATTCAATTATAACAATATGAGCCTTGTTAATAAACAGAGTTGAAAATGTCTAA
>NC_091569.1:14028325-14040825 GCF_042767895.1 Penaeus vannamei | reverse complement strand
TTGATTATTTCATTGAATATCATTATAATATGGTGTGTGCTTTTAGAAATAGAGTTTATAAATATAAAAAATAAATATATATTTGAAAATAGAAATATAATGTGTCCTTCAAAGGTGTGTGGACAAACAGGCAAAATGCACCTGTCCCTAAAATCATAATAGCATCCCTGAAAGATGTGTGAGAATGTAAAAGAGCATCAATAAGCCATAAAAAAAGAAATTGATTAATTTAATATTTATTTTATCATGCCTACTTAATGTGTATAGAAAAATTAAATTCTGTAGAGCATGGTTTAAATGTATACAAAATTATGCACTGAATAAGCTTAACACCCATTCAAAGCAATACAAAATTAATTTTCCAAAGATCACTCAAATATAACTAATTTGGGGGGTAACTTTTATAAGGGTCAACATTACAAAATAATTGATGGAGGACTTTGCAATTTTATGGAATAACTATATAAGGTCAAAAGTGTCAAGGTAAATGAAATAATATGTAAAAAAAAAAAAAAAAAAAATGAAGAAGTGAGCTTTCCTTAAATTTTGTCAAGAAATTAGCCACATACTGCTGGCGATGTCCAATGTGTGTTTGATGTAGTAATTATTTTTACATATAGATGGCTCCACAAGTACTAAGTCACCAATGAGCCAATTACAAGAGCTACCTGTCTCACCTATTTACCCTTTTCCTTGAATTTCAATAATACTTTCTAGTATATAATACTGCTGTTGGTAATTTCAATAACAATATATTAATTATAATATCTATAACAAAAATAACAGTGTCAATATTGATAGCATTAGTAAAAAAAGCATTTCCTGCTATTTCAAGGAAAGGTGAGGTCAGAAGATCTACTAACTGACTCCTTTGTCTAAACACTGGCAGAGCCATCTATGTACAGCAACATGTAACAAAATAATACTAAAGTGAACGCAACATTTTCCTGTAGGCATTGGGTTATATGAATATTTTCTCAATATTTTTTTTAATGATTTGCAAAATTTCCAGATGGCATCTATGTTTGCAGTACTATCTTTATCAAATATGTATAACAAAATATTAAATTATTCAAATTTATAAAATATGCATTTTTTAAGAGAACCCTAAAATATCAATAGGTAACTTTGATAGGGCCAGACTTCCCATAAAGATATTTTAGAGGGATTAGGATCCGTTCATGAGACTTCTATTAGATAGATAACTTTTGGCTATATTTTGAGTTTGGTCCCTCTTAAAACACACAAACACACACACACACAGACACACACACACACACACACGCACACGCACACACACACGCACACGCACACACAATAAAAAATTGATGTACACATTTTTTTTGCATTCATGTAAAGGGCATACGATTTCAAATATTGCAATTATTTATTAGTTAACCTTCCAGTTTTATTTCCTTTACACCTACCTGAGGGGATGGCTTAAGAAACTCTTTGCTGTTGCTCCATTACTTTTGCAGAATCCGCAGAATTTGGTGCCTATGACCTTTTTCTTTAACATCTGAAACACAGTAATTATTATTTGAATCTGTTCCAGCAAGGGCAGCTTCTAGATAATTTTTTTCATTTGTTGAACTGATAGCACACTGACTACAGCAAAGTCAATATGAGAGTGCAGCAAGAATACAATACAAATAGTTATACTAATCATCATTTTTAAAATTCATTCTCAGCAACTAAAATATACCAAGACCTGTGAAGATTCCAAGACAGGCGTAGAAGCTGGGTACGAGACATCCCAGGCACTACACCCAAGACGTTTCTATACGATAATAATAATAATAATAATAATTATTATCATTATTATTATTATAATAGTAATTATGATATTAATTTAGCGTTTAGTGTGATAGGCTCTTGTGACTCTAGTCATATTGGAGCTATCTGTTTTTTGTACTATTAAACTACCTCGTGTGCAAGGAAAGGCCGGGGTTACCATCCACTGGTAATATTTGAACTCGTCAGCAAAATTGCAAGATGAGAGCACTAAAACTGCACTAAACAATTTGACATAATGCTTTGATATCTGCTGTGGACTTTGCTAATTAAAACTTATATGTCACAGATAGGATACATGACAGATATACACTGACAAATATATAAAAATGTAAAATCATATTTTATTTTATTTTTTTTTTAGCAACAATCCCTTATAGTGTCAGTTATTAACCCATTAACCCCAGGTTAAATATTTGGTTAGTGGACCATTTATGCAGGGTTGTTGCATCAATAGTTTCCAATTTGCACTGGGCACTTTCAGCAACAATATTAGGTACCTAAAAGCTTATGTTTTGATATCAACTCAAAAATAATAAAAATGTGAAGATTTAGCTGTACCTTTGGTCCTATTGCCTAAAAGCTAACCCACGCAAATGATGCCGCTCCTATCGGAAAGAAATAAGCTCCATCTGATGATCCAACGACATGAATGTCGTAATGTAACGCAACCCACTACTTGGTCTACAACAGCCATAGCATATTAGTATATGACACCCAATTAAGAAACTGCAGTCTACCCTTCTTGTTAACTCTTTTTCTGCCCAGTGGCAAGTACGTACATGCCATGGTTGTGGACAGAAAAGTGGGTGGCATCATATCACGACTATTCCTACACCATTGGCGCATCAAACGGAGTTTGTTTTTCTCCGATATCAGCAGCTTCATTTCGATGGTACTTTGCACTTTAGATGCAATAGCACCTATAATGACGTTAAGCCTTCAATTTTTGATGTTAAAAATTATAGTAAAATAAAAGCTTTTAGATGCCGAATGTCACTTGCAAACTACTGAACAAACCGGGTACAAACTGTTGATGCATGCTAACAACCCCACGATCATGTCCACTTGCCAAACTCTTTTACCCGGGGTCATTGGGTTAACAGAGTACTCTACGACCGCTTCCATTTATAAAATATGTTGAGCAACTTTTGAGTATCATCTGAGACTTCTCTCATTCATTATATCATAATGCATAAAAAAGGTGTAAAATAATATTGTGAAAACAAAGAAGCTGTGCATTATCTTGAGTTAACATAAATCAGTTACATGAACATGTGTTTTTTTTTTTTGTATTCCTCTAGTATATAATATTATCATCATATTTCCCAAATACAGAATGCACTCATTATATACCTTTGTAGCAGTTTTAAATTCACCATGATTTTTCTCTTCCTCATACAACAGATGTTCCCATGGTGTACTGTTAGATCCTGAAAGAAATTCAGCCATAACAATAACTTTTGTGTTGTGCACTTAGGTGCTACAAATTCTAAAGACAAAAACACAAAAATGTTGGTGTTGTGATAGCTGGTACACTGAAGTATGTATATATGTGTCTAGAGATAATTAAGGTAGAAAAACCCTCAATGCAATATACTTCAGACCTGAGGATGGATTCCAGGAGGATTCTGGAACTGTTGTATCATTTATTCTAATAAGGGGTCATCCATAATTTTCATCATTATCACAAGTCTGTAAAGCATAGACTTTTGAACCTCCCCCCCCCTCCCAGTGTACGTTCAATGGACGAAAAATGTTGATGGATCAAAACCTCCCCTCGTATATAGGGATTCCTATTCTGTGATTTTACAATAAAAAATATGAATTCAAAATAAAGCCATGTCGTTATATCACCAAAGGCAGAGCCACAGTCTCATAGGCTGACTTTAAACCTTCAGCCTTGCAACACACTCATCAAAAGTCGTATATGTTTTAGATAAATCAGGTTCAATGTCGCATTTTCTACAGTTATACATCTAATACATTTTCTGTAGAGAGATGTGGGTGCATTTTATGTTGTCAAATGTTGTTACATTATTCTCTTAATAATGCACTTATTATATTGTTTCATACAGTACAATGAACAAGAAAGTAATGCAGGGAATCCTATAATCATTAGACTCTGACCATACCCACTGTAACTGTAGTCTAATATTTATGCGTTTATGAGTGCATGGTTCAATTTTATCATTTATATCCATTTTCTTTGTCCTTTAATGTTTAGAAAACAGCAGAAATGTTTCTATGAAAAAGCAGCCAGCCCTGCTAGTAACACCGATGTGGCGCGGAATTTGATCACTGACGGATCATTATTTTTTATATTGGAAAAAGTGTATGCCTGGCCTTTAACCCCCTCCTCCCTGTGTGCAGTTTGTACGCTCATGATAATTATGAAAATTTTCGATGACCCCTAAATCTAGTTTGTGCATTATGGGTTTTCTACCATAGTATCAACACGGTAGAGAGTTTTTCCAGTCTTCAAAGATAATCAACAAAATGCAAAAATAACATAGCAAAAATATCCTTGGTACCCTTAATGAACTTGTATCAATTCTGACATTTACCAGAAAATCTTACCTTCAGGAAACAAACTGGAGTTCATTCTTTGCTTTTCATTATGCTCCACTCTCTCCTCCGTGTTCATGACACAATCATCCTCTTGCTCTACTTTGCCCGAGTCTTGCGAACAAGCTATTGTACAGTCTCCTCCAAAACTTCCATTGCTATTTATGGTTGTGTGGAGTTCGAGGGCATCATTCCATCTATTCCATGTAGTTGGTGGAGGCTGGTACTGCTCCTTCATTGTCCTTCCTGATGTATGATGAATCCAAAGTGAACAATAATTGCCAGAGTAAAAATTACTCTCTTGATATGCATGGACCAGTAAGAAAAGAAAAGATAATAAAGAATGGAATGATTTAATCAGAGTCTCTCTCAATCATATATCATTCTGTTTCCTGCAGTATATAGGTGCTAAGGAGGAGGAGGCATGTCTTTTGATGTCTTTGTAACTTTTCTTTATTCTCTCACATTATACTGACATCAAAACCACCTAAAACAGCGGCAATGCAAAATAAATAATAGAAGAAAAAAGTTTAGTAGAGTTTATAAGATAATTGTTAATGAAATAAAGTAACTGTAAAAACAAATGTGGTTTCCCTAGCATGTTCATACAGACAATTTAGTACCAACTTAACTTCTCTGTGCTAGCCTAGACACCACAGAGCTTACCAAAGTCAAGTGCCGTTTCCTGCTTTAGGCATAAGCCACCATCTTGGTCCATGCAAATCATAGGCCTGTTGATATCTGTTTCATCTTTAAATTCTCTTAGACCCTGTCTGGCATCCTCCCATGCTCTATGCACATCAACGCTTCTGACAGGACCTCCACATAATTCACCTGGCCATTTAAAACACCAATCTGTCACTTATGGGTTAAGAATACATAAATGTCTACTATCAAAATTTTATGCATGGTGACAGAAATCACCAAACCAAGATGATGACTAATTTCTAAATCATATCTGTAAAAAAACAATTGAAAAAACTTATATAGACTGATTATCTGTTACTTATTTTCATTTGTCTACAAATACGACAAAAATGCTCTTTGTTTTCTAACATTATATGGATTGTTTTCAAGGATTCTGTCCAAGTTACTGACTGTCAAGTTTAGAGAAGAGAAGAGAAGAGAAGAGAAGAGAAGAGAAGAGAAGAGAAGAGAAGAGAAGAGAAGAGAAGAGAAGGAGAAGAAGACGGAGAAGAAAAACAAGAAGGAAATAGAAAAGGAAAAGGAAATGGAATAGACGGAGAAACAGAGACAGATAGACAGATTTAAAGACAGACTGTTCAAACTCTTGTACATTATGTATCATACCAGAATCCATCATCTGAACTTCCCTGGCCTCCATCTTCTTCTCCATGCAAGACAATATAGTTGCATACACTTCCTTAAGTTTTGTGAGGTCTGTTGGAGGGCTGAAGGAATACCCATAAAACTGACTACCATCAGTGTTCTGTGTCAGATTTCTCTCCATTGATCCCTGGCCATGTTCTGCCCATGGAGAGTTGTGTGTAGAGAATCCACCTGATAAATTTTTGAAGAAATTTAGATTGAACTAATGAAGAATAAGAATGTGTTGTTAGTGGATACGATGCAGTGAGAAATCAGTTGATAATCACCTTTGAACTATTTACATACATATATGTCTCAGTTATGATAAAACCTTTTGGAGAGAGGCAAGAGATGAAAAAGAATGAATAGTAAGAGAAATTACTATGTTAAGAGAACACATCCACTTCCAATTATATTCATAACTGCTCTTTTTACTTAAATGGTTCTGTCCTTGATGCAATGGCAATCTAACAACGTTCACCTAACTGAAAATTGAGGAGGAGGAGACAGGAAGGAAGGAGAGAGGAGGAGGAGGAGGAGGAAGAGAGTGGGAGGAGGAGGAGGAGAGGGGAGAGGAGGAGGAGGAGAGGGGGGAGTAGGAGGAGGAGAGGGAGGAGGATGTGGAGGAGGAGAGGGAGGAGGAGGAAGAGGAGAGGGGGAGTAGGAGGAGGAGGGGGAGAGCAAGAGGAGGAGGAGGAGGAGGAGAGGGGGGAGGAGGAGGAGGAGAGGGGGGAGGAGGAAGAGGAGGAGAGGGGAGAGAAGGAGGAGTGGAGTGAGAAGGAGGAGGAGAGGGGGAGTAAGAGGAGAGGGGGGAGGAGGAGGAGGAGAGGGGGGAGGAGGAAGAGGACGAGAGGGGAGAGAAGGAGGAGTGGAGTGAGAAGGAGGAGGAGAGGGGGAGGAAAGGGAGAGGGGGGAAGAGGAGGAGGAGGAGGAGGAGGAGGAGGAGAGGGTTGAGAAGGAGGAGGAAAGTGGGGAAGAGGAGGAGGAGGAGGAGGAGAGGGGAGAGGAAGAGGAGGAAGAGGTGGAGTGGGAGGAGGAGGAGGAGGAGGAAGAGGAGTAGATAGGAGGAGGAGGAGGAGTGGATAGGAGGAGGAGGAATGGAGAGGAGGAGGAGGAGGAGGAGTAGATAGGAGGAGGAGGAGGAGTAGATAGGAGGAGGAGGAGGGAGAGGGGGAGGAGGGGGAGGAGGGGGAGGAGGAGGAGGAGGAGGAGGAGGAGGGAGAGGGGGAGGAGGGAGAGGGGGAGGGGGAGGAGGAGGAGGAGGAGGAGGAGGAGGAGGAGGAGGAGGAGGAGGAGGAGGAGGAGGAGGAGAAGAAGGAGGAGAAGGAGGAGGGAGAGGGGGAGGAGGAGGAGGTGGAAGAGCAGGAGGGGGAGAAAGAGGAAGGGAAGAGGGGGAGGAAGAGGAGGAGTAGGAGGGGGTGAAGAGGAGGAGAAGGAGAAGGAGAAAGAGAAGGAGAAGGAGAAGGAGAAAGAGAAGGAGAGGGAGAGGAGGAGGAGGAGGAGGAGGAGGAAGAGAAGAAGAAGAAGAAGCAAGTGGGAAAGGAGGAGGAGGAGGAGGAGGAGGAGGAGGAGGAGGAGGAGGAAGAGGAAGAGGAGGAGAAGGAAGGGGTGAGGAAGAAGCAAGTGGAGGAGGAGGAGGAGGAGCAAGTGGAGGGGGAGGAGGAGGAGCAAGTGGAGAAGGAGGAGGAGGAGCAAGTGGAGGAGGAGGAGGAGGAAGGAGTAGGAGGGAGTAGGAGGGAGGAGGGGAAGTGGAGGAGAAGGGGGGGGGGCAGGAAGGGGAGGAGGAGGAGGAGGAGGAGGAGGAGGAGGAGGAGGAGGAGGAGGAGGAGGAGGAGGAGGAGGAGGAGGAGGAGGAGGAGGAGGAGGAAGAGGAAGAGGAAGAGGAAGAGGAAGAGGAAGAGGAGGAGGAGGAGGAGGAAGAGGAGGAGGAATAAGAATGAATAGTAAGAGATATTACTAAGCGTTAATAGAACATATTCAATTCCTATTATATACATGACAGCTCTTTATAAATGAATTGTTCTGTCCTTGTTGCAATGGCCATCTATATAACATTCATTTAACTGAAAATTGTTGATCTTCAGGGAAATGTGACAGAGAGTTGGTTCGCTGTCTTACATAAACTGTTTAGAAAGATGACTATCATGTACAGGAAAATTTTTAAAATCTTTTTCCTTTTTCATGACATTAAACACTGTGGCACTGGTATACTCCTATGCTAAAGAGGGGAAAACTAGAAAAGGGTCTTTACAAAACAGCATACTTCAGAGAGAAAATGTGAATACCATGGAATGATCAGCTTTGGCCAAGAACTCTGATGTGTAGGTCTCCAAACTAAAATCTTTATAATAATAATATTTCCTTGAACCTGCTTACTATCTGAATAGATGATTAATTGCAATGATATACTAAAAGCTCTACTTTGTACTTCTTTACCAAAACTACTGAAGAAAATAAATATCAGAGTGGTAGCTGATAACTCGTATTTGTGTATGAATAAATGAATGAATGAATGCATAGCTATCTATCTTTGGAAAGCCAAAAAATCTGTTTGTGAAAATATGGGACAAGGAAAGATAAAGTTTGGCTCAGTCAGGTCACAAACGTCAATCCATGCAACCTTATTCTTTACTCTTGGAAAATCCTGAGATAAATGTGAGTCTAATAAATACTGCCTCTCATAAACAGGCCTTTGCTCACCATTTCCAGAGGAGTCATAGCCATGACCTTGTCGGGGGGCGCTGAGACGTGCTATTTCAGCAGGCAACCATGCCAAAGGCTGGTCCAGTTCCAGGTCCCATAAGCCACCTCCCTTGTACCTGGAAATTAATAGTGAAATCTAAATAGCAAGTTAATGAGATGACTTACTACTTTTCTAGACGAAGTCAGTCATTAATTATCATGAGGATTTATTATGTTTGTATAGTGTGATTTTGTATGCTTATTTAGCTAGTAATTTAATTAATATAGTGATTCCCAGCCTGGGCCAAATGCATCCACTAGGAGCAAAATGCTCGGGGTAATTACGAACATGATGCAAAGGGTCACCCTTGACTTATGTGCTGGAACTTGCACTTGGTTACACTACCATTGAAGTAAAGAAAATGTCTGACTTCCTGAAAATGTCTGACTAAAATAGAGTATTTTAGTTTGATTCTTTAAACCAAGTGAGCAATAGCTATATACAAGTTTTTCTTTAATGTTTAAAAATCTGCCTAATATAATTCAAATAAAGGTGTTTATTTTCTCAATGTCGCTGTGCTATTCCTTTGTCTTTCCATGGATATATCGCATCCGTATTGAAGGAAAGATAAAAATGACTTAACTATCAAGGATATTTTTGCAATCTGCTTGGAAAATCTTCTGTGATGTGAGATCATATGATAAACAGCAGGGAAGAGTGGAGAGATCCTTTAAAATCATTTCTCAAAGGGAATAATTGAGAGCAAAAGCCATTAGAACTCTGATAGTGGGGTGCCTGCATTTTCAATTACCCTCATGAACAGCACTATCTCTCCCTTTTAATTGACTAATATAAAAAGCTTAAATACTACTAAACATACAGTTTCACAAAACTATGCCTAAAGCACGCGACACATCAACTTACCCCGGATATTTGTCCATTTCAAGGGCGAAATTTCACAGATACTCAGACTCTCAGCTTCCGTGTCAGACAATTTTAATTTCCGAAAAACATCAAAGTTAATTGTCTCATTAATAAGTAAAACTTCTAAATCTTATTTCTTCCTTGCAACACGGATTAATTTGCTCTTAGGATCTGCTTATCATTCAATCATTGACATATCGTATTAACTATTTTGTAAGTTTTTCAACTGCGCAGTTTAAAGTTTCCAGACACAATGGAAACTGTTTGGCTGAAAACTAAATTACGCAGTTGAAGTATATATATATATATATATATATATATATATATATATATATATATATATATATATATATATATATATATATATATATATATATATATATATATATATAAATATATATGTGTGTGTGTGTGTGTGTGTGTGTGTGTGTGTGTGTGTGTGTGTGTGTGTGTGTGTGTGTGTGTGTGTGTGTGTGTGTGTGTGTGTGTGTAAGATAGCTAATGCAAAATATGAATAACTGAAAAATAAATTACATCTGCGAATAATGAAATCACTTTGACCTTGAAAAAAAATCTTCGTCTTTCCAGGCCTATCTACCTTTTTAAAATGTGAACTGAAATAATTATTCCGTCATCAGTGTGTGTGTGTGTGTGTGTGTGTGTGTGTGTGTGTGTGTGTGTGTGTGTGTGTGTGTGTGTGTGTGTGTGTGTGTGTGTGTGTGTGTGTGTGTGTGTGTGTGTTCGTCTGTTTGTTAACGTTTATGTGTTTATATAGGCATTTTATCTCTCGGTTCAGGCTCCTGATACTGGTTGAATACATTTAAAACAAAATCAAAGACATATCTAAATAATCAATGACATCAACTCCTCAATATAAAATAAAACACAACTATAACGTACTGCCATTAATTCAAAGTATATCATATATTGAGCTGCACGTTCAAGTAAAAATATCTGCTTAAAAAAACACCGTTGGAACTCGTAAGATGACATATTTTAATCTTTCTTTGAAGTTGATGCTGGGTTAGAAACTTGCTTGTTGGTGATCGATCTCTCACTCACTCGCCACTCATTCACTCACACACGCGCACGCACACACCCAATCATGCACACACGCACGCACGCACGCCATCCACACACACTCATTCATTCATTCGTTCACTCACTCATTCATTCATTCACTCATTTACTCATGCATTCACAGACTGACTGACTCACTCACACACACACACACACACACACACACACACACACACACACACACACACACACACACACACACACACACACACACACACACACACACACACACACACACACACACACCGACACACACACACCGACACAAACAAACCGACACAACAACACACCGACACACACAAACACACCGACACACACACACTTAATTTTCCACGTTATTAAACGTTTGCTGGCAGCCAGCCACGAGTTAAACTAAATTAACCTCACTGACTCTAGATCCATTAGGAATATCGTGTTTTTGGTGTAACGAAAGTGAATAGTTTTGCAACAAGACAATTTCAGTACCTGCTTATACAGAATATTCGTAAATAGTCGAGTGACAAATTACTTTTATGCTTGTGTTTGGTTAGGTAGATAAACAAGGCTCCAGTTTCCCGGAGTTTCATTTTCTTTTTCTTTTTTAGTTTTGTGTGTAGAGACATTCAGAAATCGAAAGTAGCAAGTTTAAAACTAATTAATTAAGGTAAAACAGTCAAACAACAATCAATGGAGGAAGTTAGAGGGAAGACCATTTAAAGGCCTGATTGTTCTCTTAATTCTAGGCAAAACGATTGAATTATCACAACACGGAACGTATAACGACAATAAAATATAAATTTATTGCTTAATGTAGTCATTTCCATGTGAAGTTATGATGCTACATACATACGTACTCATGCGCACACGCACGCACGCACGCACGAACACACACACACACACACACACACACACACACACACACACACACACACACAGACACACACACACACACACACACACACACACACACACACACACACACACACACACACACACACACACACACACACACACACACACACACACACACACACACACACACTCACTCACACACAGACACACGCACAATCAATCAATCAATCATACAAAGCCTCCCCCCTCTCCAATCCCCCCCCCCTCCGCCCATAATAGCCACATCCTTGCGTTTTTATACTCCTGGGGGATTAATACAGGTATACGAGCTTAATCAATATAATATATCCGTGATCGTGTGGAATCGCTTTTAGCCGCTAAATTAGTAGTAGACTAAGTGGGTTAGCGAGAGGGGCTATTGATGAAGGTTAGGGGTTGGGGAAGGGGTGAGGGAGGGGGAGGGGTGACTGTGGGGGGTGAGGGAGGGGGAGGGGTGACTATGGGGGGTGAGATAAAGGGAGGGGGAGGGGTGATTGTGGGGGGTGAGATAAAGGGATGGGTGATGGAGGGGGATGAGATAAAGGGAGGGGGTGGGGTGATTGTGGGGGGTGAGGGAGGGTGAGGCGTGAGGGAGGGGGGCGAGCGACTGTGGCGGGGTGAGGGAAAGCGAGGAGTGACTGTAGGGGGTGAAGGAGGGCGAGGGGTGACTGTGGAGGGGGAGGGAGGGCGAGTGGTGACTGTGGGGGGTGAAGGAGGACGAGGGGTGACTGTGGGGGGTGAGGGAAAGCGAGGGGTGACTGTGAAGGGGGAGAGAGGGCGAGGGGTGACTGTGTGTGTGTGGGGGGGTGAAGGAGGGGGAGGGGGAGGGGTAAGAGAGAGGGTGGATGGTAGGGGAGGGGGTGAAGGTGAAGGGTAGGGAAGGAGGATGGTAGGGGATTGGGGAAGGGTGGATGGTGGGGGAGAGAGATAGGGGTAAGAGAGAGGGCGGATGTAGGGGGTGAGGATGAGGGTGAAGGTGGATGGTAAGGGTGAAGGTGAGCGTGAAAGATGGGGATGAAGGGGGGGGGGGGAGGAAGAGGAAGGAAAGTATTGGCGGTAGATAATGGCGAGAAAAAAGGGAGCAAGAATAGGAGAAAGGGAGAAGTAGAAGAGAAGAGAATGAAGGAGGAAGAAGACTGAGGCAGTCGGGAATATTGACGAAGGTCAGGAAAAGGAGGAAGAGGAGGAGGAGGAAGAAGAAGGAGGAGGAGGAATAATGAAAACTCGAGTGACATGACGTGAAGGAAAACAA
>NC_091569.1:14003325-14013325 GCF_042767895.1 Penaeus vannamei | reverse complement strand
AGTAGTAGTAATAGTAGTAGTAGTAGTAGTAGTAGTAGTAGTAGTAGTAGCAGTAGTAGAAGTAATAGTAGTAGTAGTAGCAGTAGAAGTAGATATTGTAGTAATATAATATTAGTAGAAGTAGTAGTAGTAGTTAGCAATAATAGTAGCATTAGGAGAAGTAGAAGTAGTAGTGGTGTTAGTAGTAGTAGTAGTAGTGATAGTGGTAATAGTAGTAGTAGTAGCAGTAGAAGTAGATGTTGTAATATAGTAGTAGTAGTAGTAGTAGTAGTAGTAGTATAGTAGTTAATAGTAGTAGTAGTAGCAGTAGTATTAGTAATAGTAGTAGTAGTAGCTGTAGTAGTAGAAGTAGTAATAGTAATAGTAGTAGTAATAGCACAAGTAGTGATGACAGTAATAATAATAATAATAACAATTATTATTATTATTATTACTATTATAATGATTATAATGCCAATAAGGATAATCTTTATTTCGTATAAAGTTATCATATAGAGATATATTTTTGCTCACAGCTTTAATAATTAAAAGTCACAGAGAGCAGTTGTGTCCTTAGAAGAGTCACGACTGACAAAGATAATGGTAATGGTAGGAGTGATCTTTGTAATGATAATAATGGTGGTGATGATGAGGATAACGGTGATGGTGATGATAATGATGATGGTGGTGAAGATGATGATAATGATAATGTCAATAACTACAACAACTACTACTACTGATAATAATAATAAAAATGGTAATAGCAGTAAAAATAATGATGTCATCGAAGATAATGATGAAATATGATAGCAATGATGGTAAAAACAACAGCTGTGATCATAACGATTATTTTGGTAATTATTGTGCTAACAACAATAATGGTTATGGTTGACATAATGCTGATACTTATGTTATAAATATTAATGAAAATGATAATATTGATAGTAGAGGTAAGTACGACAATTATCGTAATATTTTTTAATCACATTATTAGAATTCCTATCATTGTGTTAATTGTTATCATTATCTATATATTGATGGGTATGTATCATCTATTCAACTCACGTATAAGTTTGAGAGATCAGAATTTTTCTACCAAAGGAGTACACTTAAAGCAAAGTCGATAAGTTTAATATATAGAGGATTTTAGCGTGTCTCCATGTAAGTCACCTGCACTTGCAGTAGGTTTATGATAGTTGCAAAGGTAAGGTAGGTCTAAGGTAGATATATGCTTTGTGTGATGTACGGGGTTGCTAACGTCATGCAGTGAGAGTATAAACACACTAGTTTCATACTGTAATTATAGTCCTGCGTTTTAGCTTGTTCGCATTGCCTCCTTATCATACTTAGTTTTACACAACCCTTTCGCATTGGTTTTATGGCATCCGTCCCCTGGACAAACAACGCAGACTACTCCAACATGTTATTTAAATGTGCATTTTCCCTCCTTCGCCACTTCTGTCGTGTGGTTGTTGAAAAAAATAGAACCTATGTCTCGAATGACAGGCGAGGAATCAGCATGACCACAGAAGCTAACGAAGACGACATAGCGGACCGGATGGACTGGTACAACCAAATCACGTTCTTCATCATGGAAGCCGTCATTAGGAACATAAAGGATGTGAACGTCTCCAACGTGTGGAAGTAAGTGTTGAAAGGTGCCGGTGGTGATGGTGTAGGGTGACCGCCATGTCCGCAAAGGATGCGAATGCGAGGCTAGACCCATGATTTCGGTTGGAGTTAAGTCATTAATGGTAGATAGTTGTTGATATCTTTACTCCAATCAACGCTGATTCATGATGTAAGAATTTGTACCAAGTTGCAACAAGAGAAATATACAAAAGAGTAAGTGAAGTGCAGAAGTTACGGTTAATAAATAATTTACAAACACCGCATTCGCATGGTGTAAGGTATTGGCGGTTAGGTTAGCGCAGGGTGACACTCAGTAACTTTTCTTTGTTGTAGGATTCAAGTGGATGTCTATGTTTTACCTTCCTTTACTCGCCGGATATAGTGGTATAATATTCTCTAGAGCAGGGCTGTCAAACTCACTTGCCCTAGGGAGACACATTTCAGTATGCAGGCGCGACAAATGGCCATATTATTGACGTTAAACTGTAAGAGGCCATTTAATTCATTACAAAAATACGATAATAGAAAAACAACTGTGTGTAGAAGTGATAATCCTAACCGAAGGACTGGCTTAATCATGTAAAACGGCCGACTGTAAAAGACCGAAAATAACGAATCAACTGCGGGTTTGACAGTTGGCACTTCTGTTGTAGTGTCCTATATGGTCTTTATGGGTAATGGTTTCTAGAAAACGCTGTTAAGCATTTTATCTCACACGACCGTCAGACGAATATACTTTTCCCATTGTCATCATTTATCGGACATATTTAGAAATTTAGCGTTACTCTTTCCGTGTGGCGTTTCATCTAATATATCAGGTTAGCCAGTATATACGTTAGACATATAGCAAATGATGGAGCCAGGTTTAAATGCTTTTGGTAAAAAGTCTGTCTTTATTTAAAAAAAAAAAAAAAAACGTCTCTATAGACAATTCACAGCTTAGCTCTAAGGTAACTTAATAATCCGTCATTATTAAAAAAAGAAAAAAAAGTTTTTACAGATAACTCACAACTTAACAACCAAGTAACTGTATTTAAAAAAAAAGAAAAAAAGTTTCTACAAACAACTCACAACTTCGCTGTCTGGGAACTTAAGAACCCGCCCCCTATTTAACAAAAAACGCCTCTATAGACAGTCCACAACTTGACTACCTGGCGGCTTGTGTAAACTCGCCCAAAACCTCGTGACTGGAGGGACCAAGGGAGAGGATCAGGAATGGCGAAAGCGGATTACTTAATTTCTCATGTAATTAGAAAAGGTTTCGTGCGTTCGACAAAGGCTCCGGATTACATCGTTTATCGGATATTTGATCCTTTTAATTTCCTTGTTAAAATCCTTTCAAAGATGTTAGGTCCAAGCATTATTGATTTTGAGTTGGACGGGGTGGACACGCATGCACGGGTTTACACACGCACACGAACGCACACACACACGCACGCTCGCACGCACCCACACCCACATAAACACAAACAGGGCCGGTTTTAAGCCGATTTGACCGATTTGATCAAATTGGGCGCCGCACCTAAAGGGACCCCGCAATAGTAGGGCCCTTTTTTAGCATATGATTAAAACAATAAAACTTTTCATATTGCTTTTCATTATATCAAACATTTAATGTTTATTCGTTTTTTTGTTGTTGATTTGTATGTGTTTTTATATGAAATATAAACATCCATTAATTTTACTATGTAGAATAGGGGACCCCACCTTCAGTTTTCTACTTGGGCCCCGCAATTCCTAGCATCGGTCCTGCACACACGCACACGCACACGCACACGCACACGCACACATACACACGCACACACACACGCACACGCACACGCACACGCACGCACACACACACACACACACACACACACACACACACACACACACACACACACACACACACACACACACACACACACACACACACACACCAACCTACCTACCTACCTACCTACCTACCTACCTACCTACCTACCTACCTACCTACCTACCTACCTACCTACCTACCTACCTACCTACCTACCTACCAAGAGAGAAAGGAAGATAAAGGGAGAGAGGGAGAGAGGAAAAAATAGGAATGGAGAGAGAGAGAGAAGAAGAGATAGGGAGGGAGACAGAGAGGAAGAGATAGGGAGGGAGAGAGAGGAAGAGATAGGGAGGGAGACAGAGAGGAAGAGATAGGCAGGGAGACAGAGAGGAAGAGATAGGGAGGGAGGGAGAGAGAGGAAGAGATACGGAGGGAGAGAGAGGAAGAGATAGGGAGGGAGAGAGAGAGATAGGGAGGGAGAGAGAGGAAGAGATAGGGAGGGAGAGAGAGGAAGAGATACGGAGGGAGAGAGAGGAAAAGATTGGGGGGAGAGAGAAGAAGAGATAGGGAGGGAGGGAGAGAGGAAAAGATGGGAGAGAGAGAGAGAGGAAGAGATAGGGAGGGAAAGAGAGAGGAAGAGATAGGGAGGGAGAGAGAGAGGAAGAGATTGGGATGGAGAGAGAGGAAGAGATATGGAGGGGGAGAGAGAGAGGAAGAGATAGAGAGGGAGAGAGAGAAGAAGAGATAGGGAGAGAGAGAGAGGAAGAGAAAGGGATGGAGAGAGAGGAAGTGATAGGGGGGAGAGAGAGAGGAAGAGATAGGGAGAGAGAGAGAGAGGGAGAGATAGGGAGAGAGAGAGGAAGAGATTGGAAGGGAGAGAGAGAGGAAAAGATAGGGAGGAAGAGAGAGAGAGAGGAAAAGATAGGGAGGAAGAGAGAGAGAGAGAGAGAGAAGGGGAGAGAGAGAAGGAGAGAGAGAGAAGGGGAGAGAGAGAGAGAGAGAAGGGGAGAGAGAAGGGGAGAGAGAGAGAGGGAGAGAGAGAGAGAAAGAGAGAGAGAGAGAGAGGTAGGGAGAAAGAGGAAGAGATAGGGAGGGAGGGGAGGAAGAGATAGGGAGGGGGAGAGAGAGAGGAAGAGATAGGGAGAGAGAGAGAGAAGACGAGATAGAGAGGGAGAGAGAAGAAGAGAAGAAGAGATAGGGAGAGAGAGAGAGAGGAAGTGATAGGGAGGGAGAGAGAGAGAGGAAGTGATAGGGGGAGAGAGATAGAGGAAGAGATAGGGAGAGAGAGAGAGAGGAAGAGATAGGGAGGGAGAGAGAGAGGAAGAGATTGGAAGGGAGAGAGAGAGAGGAAGAGATAGGGAGGGAGAGAGAGAGAGGAAGAGATAGGAAGGAAAAGAGAGAGAGAAAAAAAAAGCTAGAGCAGCGCACTCACCACCTCCCCGATCTCCTCCACTAGGCTCCTGCTCGCCTACAAGGACATGATCCGTTCCGTGGAATACTTCGGGATCGTCACGGTGGAAGGCCTCTATTTCTTCGGCAAAGGAAGCCTCAACCAACCGAGGTTCATCAATTACATCACCTACGACGTCCTTGCTTGGAAGTCCTTGAGCCAGACAAAGGATTTCGTCCAGTATATCGAGGAGAAGGTTGAGCTGTTCGAGAGCCAGTACGTGGAGTACAGGAACATAACGGAGTGGTGAGTGGGTGGATGGGTGTTGGAGGAGTCAGTCGGCGTTTTGAAATCCATTTGGCATCTGGGAGATGAGTATCCTATTAGCTTTTAGGGTTTATGTGAATGTGTTGGCCTTTGTTGATAAAACGCAGTTGTTTTTTCCTTTACTTATAACGTCTCTACGCGCCATAAAAGTCAATCCCGTGTTAAAGTTTAATCAAGATCTCTTAAGTGTCCAGAATCAACTTTTTAAAACATCTCTGGACCAGCATATCAGTTCATTTTTCAATGTGTACAACGGTGGTGGCGTACGTTCGCGACAGGAACTCTGAATAATGAAAAAAATGATTAAAATAGATGTTTACTCCCCGCAGGCGAGATCTGATCAGAGGCAACGTGGAGCAGACGGTGAACCTCGTTGTGGCAGACGAGTATTTCTATGCAATGAAGCGGTTTACGGATGAGCTGAGGAGTCTGCAGTGGTATCTATTAGGTGTGATCAAGTGAGTCCCCCGGTGCTCGATTCAAGTGTGTAATGGTCTATTTGCATGCTAATTAAGGTGGGAAGGACACAGGCACCTATTGGGTCATTTGAATTGGAACAATGGAAAAGATGAATTGGTCTTTGTCTTTATTCATCTCCATTTTTTTGTCACAAATTTACAATATTGATTGTTACAGCATCAAGTGTTACAGACAGTATATACTTTTTAAAAGAAAGTCGATGACCAGTTACCCCTAACCTCACGCCAGGTTACTAATCTAAATTAGTAACCTACCTCATTGCCAAATTAGTTTTAAGATAGGCCGAGGTTACGCGTACGGCAGCCGCCTCCAATCTCTTATGGTTAGGCTTACGGCACACCTATGCAAAAGCTCACATTAATTTCGTTTCCAGGTAATAAGTACGAACCTAACCTAACCCTTACCTACTTAGGAGTGGCTTTTCACCCGTACCGGTAATCCCTTCCTTTAAAAGAGATATTTTTAGAAAAATCAATCATCCCAAACCAAGTACCCATAAATATGTTTTCCTCCAATCCAGAGGCAATCAACAGCCCTCTCTATAACGGTCTTGGTATTTTCAGGGAATACATGGTGGACGAGACGGCCTACGCAGACACGCAGGTGACGCTGTCGATCATCGTGCTCGTTATTGTCTTCATCATCTCGCCGATCATCATTTTCCTCGTCCGACACGCCACCTACACGATCCAGGTGAGTGCTCCCAGGAGACGCGTGTCCAGGGGGCTTTCTAACATTGTTTATGTGTGTACGTGCATGCATGAATAGGCTACGTACGGACACACATACATACGTGCATGCAGGTACCGCGTGCACCTCTGTGTGTGCGTGTGTGTGTGTGTGTGTGTGTGTGTGTGTGTATGTATATATACACACATACGTGTGTGCATGTGTTTATATGTATATGTTATATTTGTTACATATAGGTATATATACATGTATTTGCATAAGTAAAACTGAATCTCCCCAAAACAGATTCTACCATTTTTTTTACTTCTTTCCTTGCAAGATCTTCGCCTCGACTCTGACCGTCAAGGGAATTGAGCTGAAGCGAGAGAAACGGAGAAGCGATCGACTAATCCACCAGATGCTGCCCAAAGCCGTGGCGCTGCAGCTCAAGAAGAAGAAAATGGTGTGTGGGAAGTGAATTGGGAATGGTGCTTTGGGAAAGGCGAGATCAGTAGCAACTGGAGGAGGCGTCATGGAGTCTGTTTTGATGATTGTTCAAAGAGATTATAACCATTAAAATCATTATTTTCCATTCTTTTTTTAAAATAGAAGAGACCAAAATGATCGACCATATTCACAAAGCATCCGTAACTTTTGTGACGTCATCAAAATAAACCCAATGTGCTTTTTACCAAAAAATTTAATCAAACGCCATGACACCTCCAGTTGCTGCTGATCTAACCTTCCCCATGGTTAGCTATGCTGGCGGTGAGGTTATGTGGGAAATTGATGAGGAATGATGCTATGCTGGCTATTGTAGGGGGTATATATGTCTTTTTCTATGGGTTTACATTTTTATATTTATTATTTTCTTTTAATTTCTTGTTCGGTTTAACTGTATTCTTCTTTAATGCTCATTCGGTATATATATGTATATATATATATATATATATATATATATATATATATATATATATATGTATATGTGTGTGTGTGTGTGTGTGTGTGTGTGTGTGTGTGTGTATGTATGTATGTATGTATCTTTACCTGTTTATCTATATTTTTAGAGTTTAATAAGTAAAATTATAGTTACAAAAGTAAAATTGTTACATTATGGCTAAAATCATGACAGGTTCCGGCTGAAAGTTTCAAGGAAGTCTCCGTCTACTTCAGTGACATCGTAGGCTTCACGAATATCTGTTCTGAGTCGGAACCCATTCAGGTAAGTGGCTTTAATAGTATTCAAAGACGATCCGATGTGCTTTTTTTAATATCCTGCCCTTGGGATTCTATTCTGTTTTGATCTTTTTGCCTTTTAAGATCCATTGTTGGATATAGGCCTATCCTAAACTTTGCCACATGCGTTCTGTCCTTGGGGAAAGCTCGATCAGGAGCAACTCGAGGTGTTATGGCGTCTGATTCTGATTTTTTGGGGGGAAAAGCACATGGAAAATAATGCTTTTAATGGATATATTTTCATTGAACATTCATCAAAACAGACGCCATGACACCTCGAGTTGCTACTGATCTAGCCTTCCTCTTCGGTGCCAATGCTTTTAAAATAACTTTGGGATTAATTTCATGCATTTTGATTTGTACGTGTTTTAAGTCGTGTGTGTATGTTGTTGTTTTTTTCTTTTTTTTTTTTTTTTGATCCATGCGCACGGAGTTCAGTTCGATCATTAGTCTGTAGGTATATTTAGTCGTTATGTTTCTCGGGGTTATTTCACAGGGGTGATGCCATACATTGACATACATTTCAATACAATTGTTCGATTTTAATTGCGTTGTGTTTTTCGTTTTTTACATGTTGATGTCAGTTGTACATAATGTGCCTCGGATTGTCATTTCGTTTCTGTGCGTATTTTCGTCATGTACGTTAAAGTTCCCGGTTGTTTTGTGCTTTCTTTGTGTGCGGAGGCGGTATTTGCCTGTGGACCTGTGGCACCTAGTCTAGAGTGAGATACGAAGGTATGTGATCATTAGCATTAAGGGATAAGCCACTGGGGTATGATGTAATTGGGTACTTGTTAGTGAAGTCGTGTGTGATTGGGTGCATTCCTCATTTGTGCGACATATTTCCCAATCACGATTCTTACTAACAGGGAACTTGCCATCCTCGGAGCGTTACGATAGCTCATTATAAGTGTTAAGATGGCCACAAGCCAATCCTCTGTAGGGGTATCGATTGGGAAGACCCACTCTCTGTGGCTCGGCCAGGAAAGACAGCGACGTGTCTCCCATGACTAAGTGTCGGGCTTACTAAACGCACGCACGCACGCTAGTACGGACACACGCACGCTAGTACGGACACGCACGCACAAGCGTGCTATATATATATATGTGTGTGTGTGTGTGTATGTATGTATATATATATACATATATATATATATGTATATATATATGTATGTATGCATATATATATATAAATATATATATATATAAATATATGAATATATAAATATATATAAATATATAAATATGTAAATATATAAATATATATATATATGTATATATATATATATATATATATATATATATATATATATATATATATATTAGTTGAACTAACAAAGACTATACATAAAAAGAAGAGGGAAGATGTACGGAAATTCAGTACTCAAACAGAAAATGAAACAGTGATTTCAGGGACCAGCATGAAAAGAACTAAGAGGAGACTCTGAATAGGAAGAACTCAAATGTAAGCAATAAAGAAACCAGACGGAGAAGTGACATATAACAAGAATTAAATCATAAGAGTAGTGGATGAATTTTACAAGGGTCTATACAACTCAAATGAACAGCCACGGATGGAAGCAAACGCGGTAACTTGAGACGAACGAACAGAAGAAATAAAAAGAGCGCTTAAAGGCATGAAGAGAGGGAAAACTCCAGATGAAGACGGAATTATTACAGACCTTATATTAGATGCAGGAGAAAATACAACAGTGAAACTAGCCAATCCTTTTAACAAATGCCCTCTCATCTGAAAAACTCCGAAAGCCTGAAAATGCAACAATTATTTGATATATAAGGAAAATAGAAAGGATCTAAAAAAACTACCAACCCATGAGCCTCCTTTTAGTTCCTTACCAACTCTTCACAGAAGTCATCACAGCTCGCATCTCTGACAGTGGATTCTCAGCAACAGACTACATCCACACGTTCACTCAAATAAGAGATATAGGAAACCCCTGTGTATGGCATTCATTGATTACGAAAAGGCATTTGACTCCGCACAAATACCAGCCGTATTGGAAGCTATTCGAAGACAGGGAGTAGAGGAGGTATATTGTAAAATATTGGAATATATATGCGAAGATGAGACAGCAACCATCAAGCTCCATACGGAGACCGATAAAATACCAATTAAAAAAAAAAGGTGTTAGACAGGGCAACACCATCTCACCAAAACTATTTACAGCTTGCCTCGAGGAAATATTCAAGAAACGAGACGGACGGAAAGGGTATGAAGATAGAAGACGAATACCTAAACAATCTAAGATTTGCAGACGATATTGTTCTCTTCAGTGGATCAGCAAATTAAATGCAGCAATCAGTAAATGATCTGAATAGAGAAAGTCGGACTTACGATGAACAAGAAAAAGACTAAGGTCATGTTCAACAGTAGAGTTCAGTTCTTACAGATACATGTACAAGGCGGAGCGCTAGTGGTAATAGACAAGTATATATACCTAGGGCAACTCAAACAGACAAACACAAAGAGG
>NC_091569.1:13998325-14000825 GCF_042767895.1 Penaeus vannamei | reverse complement strand
ATTGGAGGGTAGATGAGGGAGTGGAGTGTTCCCTTGGTTCTTGTTTAGGACGTTTTGGATGTCTTCAAAGGCGATTTAAGCAGGGAAAGTTCTTGCCTGAAATCTCAAGCGTTTTTCTTGCTAACTCAAGCATTTTGCTTGCTTTCTCAAGCGACCTCCGTAGATGGCTAGACTTGCGCTTGCCAAGTCAAGCGGTGTACCGTCACCATGGCAACAGCGTCGGTCGCGTACCGTGCTGGTCATGATCCTTCAAATGCGGGCGTTGGCCAGGAACTACGGTTATCTTATCAGATAAATAATTTTTTCACGGTATCTGATTCTGTAATTTTCTTAAAGTGTTTTAAGCAGGGGAGTGCTTGAGCAAGAATCCTTGCCAATAGGCCAAGAACTGTACCGTTCCCTGCTTAAAACACTTTCCAAGGCAGGCAGGCCCTGTTCAGTGATGCCAGACATGTGGAAGTGTCTTTCTATAAAGTACAAATCATAACAGTCATTTGAGAACATAGAAATGTCAAAATGCACACAGCATATACATACTTGGGTTTTAAAAGACAAGTATTCCCACCACTAATATCGGAAAGAGATAACTAATGCATAAATCGAGTGACGTTTATTCCATTGGCGGTTGGTAACAGTTTGAGCGCGCATTTCAAAACAACTGACAAGCTAGTGCCGCATCAAGATGGCAGAGTAAATCTACCCAAACATCTTAACAGAGTGCAATATTTTCTCCTATATTCATATAAAATGCCTCTAAAACAATGACACACACCTCCGATTGGCAGCCCTTTCATTCTGCTGCATTATCAAAACAAATGAACATCCCTGAATTAAAATATAGGCCTACCCAGATTAAATATAACACATCATTGAATACAATAACAACGGAAGAATGTTGCTAGAATTTCTCAGACTTCTTTCACTTGAAATATTCTTTATTTCATAGAATAGCAGATATATTCTCGATTTAGAGAGACGAAGAGTTTAACAGTAAGAGGTAAATTGATTGTCTTATAATGATTCATTATTTATAAGTGAAACACTTTTTATTCCCATAATCTCCTTTCGTTATCAGTTAATTTCAATTTCTTTGAACATGATTTTAATAAAATTACAGAATCAGATACCGTGAAAAAAATATTTATATGATAAGATATTAAGCGGAGTTCCTGGCCAACGCCCGCATTCGAAGGATCGTGACAAGTACGGTACGCGACCAACGCTGTTGCATGGTTACGGTTGACTTAGCAAGTGCAAGTCTAGCCATCTACGGAGGTCGCTTAAGTTAGCAAGAAAAAGGCTTGAGATTTCAGGCAAGAGCTTTCCCTGCTTAAAACGCGCTTAGAAAAATATTCAAAGAAACTGAAATTAACTGAAAACGAGAGGAGATAATGTTTTACTTATAAATAATAAATCATTATAAGACGAACAATTTACCTCTTACTGTACTGTTACTCCTCGTCTCTCTAAATCGAGAATATATCTGCTATTCTAAGAAATAAAGAATATTTCAAGTGAAAAAAGTCTGAGGAATTCTAGCAACATTCTTCTGTTGATAATGTATTCGACAATTTGTTATATTTAACCTCAAAATCGGATATATGGGAATTGGTAGGCCTATATTTTAAGTCAGGGATATTCATTTGTTTTGATAACGCGTCTGAATGAAAGGCCTGTGTCATTGTTTTAGAGGCACTTTATATGAATATAGGAAAAAATATTGCGCTTGGTTAAGATGTTTGGGTAGATTTGCTCTGCCATCTTGATGCGGCACTAGCTTGTCAGTTGTTTTGAAATGCGCGCTCAAACTGTTACCAAACTCCATTCTCGATTTATGCATTAGTTATCTCTTTCCGTGATTGTTGGTGGGAATACTTGCCTATTGCTTTTAAAACCCGAGTATGTATATGCTGTGTGTTATTTTGACACTTCTATGTTCTCCAATGATTGTTATGATTTGTACTTTATAGAAAGACACTTCCACATGTCTGGCATCACTGAACAGGGCCTGCTGCCTTGGAAAGCGTTTTAAGCAGGGAACGGTACAGTTCTTGGCCTATAGACCGGAATTCTTGCTCAAGCGCTCCCCTGCTTAAAACGCTTTAAGTTTCTGGAGGGGAGTTGGGTGAAGAGGACTGAGCAACAATGGTTCTCTTTTGGGAGGAGGAAATGAGGGGATAGATATCTGAGGAGCAGAGGAAGAGGAAGGTGTAGGAGAGGATGTGGTAGAAGGTCGAGTGGAATGTTTAGGTTCCCTGGTGCGACAAGTGAAGTGAGGAGAAGGTATAGGTATCGGGGACTATCTGCATTTAGACTGGGAAAGGAATTTGACTGGGCAAGAAAGAGAATAGAGGTACGATGGTTCTTGAGAAGATGGGAGAAGAGCAGAATGAATGACAGTTTTGGAATAAGTAGAGAGAGGAAAACCTCGTCACCGTGCTCCTGTCTGGCCTAACGTAGAGCGGGACCTAGTTTGAATCTGAGAACTGCCATCTCACAT
>NC_091569.1:13948325-13983325 GCF_042767895.1 Penaeus vannamei | reverse complement strand
AAATATTTGTCAATTTTTATTAAATATTGATTTTGAAAACGAGCAGGTAATGTTATTTAAAATACTGTGTTGTGTAGTTTTTTTTCTTTGTAAATATGAATAAAATGTAATAATTCATACATTTTTTACTGAATTCACATTTATATAACAAAATCACAAAACTTGATAACTACGACCAATTAGAATTCGCAGCTTCTTCTGACTTACATGATACAACATACACTATAAAACATAAAAAATGCAAACAGGAGACAATTAATCTAAATCTAAAATGAACTCTGAAAAAAGTTATTTATCCACAGGTGAAAATCCAGGGAGGTGGACCTACCATATGGAAACTAAGTAGATCAATAAAAGGTATATATTTTTGTGACAGGGACGTGACATTTTTTTTTTTTGGGGGGGGGGAGAAAATTTAATTTTTAAATTTCTATTATTGCTAGAGTCCGGCTTTTCACAGTAAAGATTTAGAGGCCCGTATCCATCAAAATATACAATAAGTGATGGTCTATATCACTTATAATGTCGATATTCTATCTAATTATTCATTCGTGTAGTAAATAAGATAAGAAATTTATCCATTCGGCCGGCATATCAGTAGACTGTACCCTCCCCCCTACACTTCCCATGAAAAAATATATGGTACACCCTCTCACACCGTTTTCAGAAACCTGTGTTTAATAGCATTATGGCAGCTGATGCAGACAATGAAGTAAACATGATAAAAAAAACAAAAACAAGAGTCAATAAAGGACGCGGAGAGAAAAGGACAAAGGGATAATCAAAAGCGCCTGAAAAAAAAGAACAAAAACAAAAAGTATAATGAAAGAGAAGGAAAAAAGATAAAGCAAAAATGTTAGGAAAGGTATGAAAGGGAATTAATATATTCACAATATCGAGCGATATATTTAACCGGTTTCGATTATATCTTCAGAAATACATGCATTTTTGACGAAGATGTCTTCGAAACTCTCTTCTGTTGCGAAGGTATTAATTCTCATTCATATCTTTTCTGCATTTGGCACAACAAATAAGGATAAAAGATGTGAGTCAACATCGCGACCAACGATTGTTTAATTCCCGGAAAGTCTTTTGTTCTCATTGTTTGCAGGCAGGAAATGGCGGGTTATGACGTCACAGGATCGAACGGTCGGTTAGTAGTCGTCTTCATCAGTGTTGCCGAATAAGCAGTAGAAGATGGACACCAGGAGCATGATCGCTGGGGAGGGATATGGAATATGTTAGTTGATTTATTATTATTCTTTTGTTGTTTTTGTTATTTATCTTGTATTCGTAATTGCATTAAGACTAAAACAATTCTGGTTCAAATACAGATCATAAATCCAAGACACATCTGCTTATACAGACATGTTACGTTACATGCAGACGTACGCGAACGCACGGACACACGTGCACATACACACGCGCACACATACACTCACACACACACTCTCTCTTTCTCTTTCTCTCTCTCTCTCTCTCTCTCTCTCTCTCTCTCTCTCTCCCTCTCTCTCTCTCTCTCTCTCTCTCTCTCTCTCTCTCTCTCTCTCTCTCTCTCTCACGTACTGAAACAAAATAAAAAAATAAAAAAAAAGTGACACTCACTGCCAATGACGAGCACAATCGGGCCGAGGAAACCCATCACGCCCATGCTCTGGATCATGACCATCAGGTAGGAGTCCGTGGGCGCGTAGGCGAGCACCGTCAGGATAAACCCGGAGACGAAGAGGGAGAAACCGAGGTACGCGAAGATCAGGAGAGGCACTTGTCCCACGGTGGGCTGTAAGGGGAAAGGGAGAGTGAGGGGGAGGTGGGAGAGGAAGGAGGAGAGGTGTGGGAGGAAGGAGGGAGGGGGAGAAGGGAGAGGAAAGAGGAGAGGGTGGGGATAGGGGGAAGGGAGAGGAAAGAGGAGAGGGTGGGGATAGGGGGAAGGGGGAGAAGGGAGAGGATGGGGAGAGAGAGAATGGAGAGGGATGAGGAGTGGGTGGGGATAGGGCGAAGGGAGTGGAAGGAAGGCGGGGATAGAGGGAGGGGGAGAAGGGAGAAGAAGGAGGAGTGGGTGGGGATAGGGGGAAGGAGGAGAGGGTGGGGAGACAGAGAAGAGAGAGGAAGGAGGAGTGGGTGGGGATAGGGCGAAGGGAGAGGAAGGAGGGTGGGGATAGAGGGAGGGGGAGAAGGGAGAAGGAGGAGAGGGTGGGGATAGAGGGAAGGGGGAAGGAGAGAGGATACGGGAAGGGAAGAGAGGGAGAGGGATGAGGGGTAGAGTGAGAAGGGAAGAGGGGGGAGAGGGATGAGGGGTGGGGTGAGAAGGAGGAGAAGAAGCGAGGATAGGGGATGGGGGGAGGGAGGAGAAGACAGAGGGAGCGAGGAAGGGAGGTGGATAGAGGAGGAGGAGAGAGAAGAAGGGGAGGCGAGGGGTTAAGGAGGAAGAATAAGAAGAGAGAGGAAGGGAAGAGAGAAAAGGGAGGAGGAATAAGAAGAGAGAGGAAGGGAGGGGGAGAGAGAAGAAGGGGAGGCGAGGGGGAGAGAGAAGAAGGGAAGGCGAGGGGTGAGAGAGGAAGAATAAGAAGAGAGAGGAAGTGAAGGGGATGCAGAGGAAAGGGAGGAGGAATAAGACGAGAGAGGAAGGGAGGGGGATACAGAGGAAAGGGAGGCGAGGGGTGGGGAGGAGAGAGAGAGAGAAGATGAATCGAGGTGACCGATCAAGTGGTAATTACTTTTTCGTGTGGCATTTTTTATCTAGCTTTTAATTTGTTGCTGACAAACGCTAAGGTGTATGTGAGCATTTAGAGTTGTGTCGCAAATCGAAGTAAGTTTATTTTTGATGTGGGAATATATCAAAATGAATAGTTTACCAGTAAATTATTCTATCAGTAAACTCATTTTCTTTGGTTCATTAACTAAATCACGTCGAAGTTCATAATAGATTTATGTTAGATATGCATTGAATTTGTGCTAAAAATAAATTTCAGTTTACGTTTAAACTGAATTTGTGATATGTCAAAGTTATGTTCGAATCATATTTGCGTTTAACATAAAATGATGTCAGATGTTTTTACTTTATCGTGGATATGTTTTATTTTGATGTGAAAATTATTTTCAATTTGGCATGAGATTAATCATCTTAACATGTCATAAAATGATTAATTTCATTTTGATATTTTAATTTTAGTTAATAAGGTAATAATTTTAGTTTGGCATAAGAATACTCTAGTTTTACACACAAAATTAGATTGGCATTTTATTTTTATTTTAGTTTGACATAAGATAAACAATTTTAATTAAGATTATTCATTTTGGTGTGGCATAGAAAATATTCAATTTGATAAGTAGATTGAATTTAGATGTAGAGATTACAAATTATCTAATTACAAACTGGAAGTCACTAGTATGGACGGAAATGAGTTATTTTGACGTAGAAGCAACATTTAGAAGTGAAATGTCATTCGTTTTGACAGATAGTGAAAAAGCTTTAAATTTTACTTGTTTTTATTTTTTAGAATCTAAGGTTATAATTATGTATTTACCAAATGCGAAACTAGTCATCAAAATGTCAAATCATTAGTTTACTCTGATATTATCTATATACAAAGCGAAGAAAGATATTTACATTTACAATACAATTACAATATTTACATCGTTTATGTAGAGCAGTAAAACGAATCTACATATATGTTATGATACCACATCTCATCTCAATATCATTAATATCCTCCTAATTACGTGTATTGGTGTTAATCTGTGAGATACTGTAGTCACCTATACAATTATTGTAATTTAAATTAATGCAATACCATTATTACCATTTTCATTACCATTATCATATTTCAATATTGCTAGTTCCATCAGAACGTTATTACTCTCCGTGAGTAATATTGATACTACAGATAATTGCAATTCCCTGTCAGTATAATAATAATTACTATAATTACTAAGCATATATTAGTTCATCCATGGAGCTATGACTGTTCAAAAGGTTGGTATGAAAGTATTTTCCGGGACTGATAAAGCATATCCGTACATCCGGGTATCGCGCTGATATCAGGAACAGCTGATAAGACTATAGTTCTGTGTCTCCATGTCTGTTCGCTTTTTATAATTTCTGTTTTTATTGCTATGCTAGAATGAAAAGCTTGATGATGGTGATGATGATGATGATGATGATGATGATGATGATGATGATGATGATGATGATGGTGCTGGTGGTGATGATGATGGTGATGGTAATGATAATGACGATGGTGGTGGAGGTGGTGGTGGTGGTAGTGGTGATGATGATGGTGATGATTATGATGACAATGATGATGATGATAATGATGATAGCCATTGTGGATGGGGGGGCGGGGTTACGTAACAGCACAAAAAGGTAATTAAAGGTGCAATAAGCAAATATGTTTGGACAACATTGGGCTTAGCCACACCTCAGGTAAAAAAAAAAAAAATCATAAATATCTTTTCATAACTTTTGGAGTTTTCCTGCTAACCAACCAACCAACAAACTAACCAGAGCTACCAAAAACATATACTCCTTAAGGCGCGGTTCAACTGGTCTTGCGTACGTCCAGAACCCGCCTTGTGCCCGATTGCCCAGCCAGACGGGGGGGGGGGGGTGTTTCAGAGGCGAGAAGCACCGCCGTAATAGACCGCACGTGCCCAAGGTCTATCTGTATAAGTACTTATATGGGCCTTGCACGTGCCTCCCGCCTGATTAACACCGTGCACAGTACTTCTCGGTTGAGCAACGTGGAGCACGAGGACGTATTCCGTTTCACCGTAGATTCGTCTTTCATGGCGGTTTTTTTTTTTTTTTTTTTTTTTGAAGAAAGAAGCACGGAAACTGATGTACAGATTCAAAATTATTAGCGTTAGTCTGACGGGCCGTCGGTGTGAGTGTAGATCCTCAGTTTCAAATTAGACAATTCTTGTTTCTTTGTTTTTGGTAATAAAAACGAATTTTGTGATTATAAACTCCAAATGTTTTACATGAAAACTAATATAACTTTTGTTGACTTTATAGATATTGATAATTTCTCTAAGCGAATTACAGACACTAATTTTACATTGCACCCAAGAAAGCCCGGAGATCCCCGAGGAAAAATAACGGTATGAGTCGTGTTAACGCTCCCCTCCACCCCCCCTCCCCCCCCATATGTCGCACCCGAGTGACCGAATCGGCCCAGACAGCCGCGCTCACGGCCAGACCTGCGCGGACACAAGAGGCAACAATATTGATAACAACAACAACAACAACAATAATGATAATGATTATAATGATAATAATAATGATAACAACAATAATACTATTAATAATAATAACTAGAAGCACTTAGAGAGGGCATACTTCCACGATGCAATAGGGTCGCTGATGCAACAAAAAAATCCTGGATCCGCATCATGATCCGGGTCACCACCAATATTTTTATTGCATTATCATTTATCATTATCATCAGTTTTCTGATTATCATGACTCACCTAATATATATATATATATATATATATATATATATATATATATATATATATATATATATATATATATATATATATATGTATTTATATATATACATCTTGATGCAATGCAACCAAATATTGTAATACAGATAATGCTTAACAATAAATATAACCATAATAAAGACAAAAAACAAACAAACAAAAACAGCAACAACTGTGATAATGACAAATACGATAAAATTGATAAAATTTATAAGGGCACTGATAAGAACTACGATTGTGACAAATATTGTTGATAATGATTATGGAGACGTTAATGGAGATAAAGGAGAGAATTGTAATCATAATAAAAGTTATGACTAACTTCAACAAAAATGCAGTTGATCATTATGTCCATAACAATATTAATGACAATAATGACGATAGCAAGAGCAATGGTAATGATGGCAACGATAACAATGATAATAATAGTAATGCTGAAATGAGAATTGCAACGATAATAGCAAAAATGATATTAACGATGTTGTAGACAACGCTGCTGATCACTTAATGATAATGAAAATGATGATGATGATGATGATAATGATAACAAAGATATAATAGCAACAATAATAATAATGGTAATAATCGTAACAGAAATAGTAATAATGATAATAATAATAAACATCATTATAATTAGAATAATAATAACAATAATAATAATAATAGTAGTAATAATAATAATAATGATCATGATTATAATAATAATAATAATAATAATAATAATGATAATAATAATACTGAAATTGATAATAATAATAATGATGATAAAAATAATAGTAACTGAAATGAAACAATGATAATAATACTAACTATTATCATTGTAATACTTATCATCATGCTAATAATAACCATCACAACATTAATGATAATGATAATGATAATAACGATAAGTAACGTACGGTAATAACGACAAAAAATTATGATAATAATAGTAATGATAATGATCATAGTAATAATAATATCAATAGTAAAAATTATAATCATCATAACATAATAATGATAATAATGATAACAATAATAATAATAATAATAATAATAATAATAATAATAATAATAATAATAATAATAGTAATATTAATAATGATAATAATAATAATAATAATAATAATAATAATAATAATAATAATAATAATAATAATAATAATAATAATAACAATAATAATAATAATAACAAGAACAATAATAATAATAGTACTAATAATAATGCTAATAATGATGATAATGATGATAACAAGAATCACTCAGAGAGCGCATACCTCCGCCAAGGCAACAGAGTCACTGGTGCAATAAAAATCTTCGCACTTGAAGAATTACATTAAAATCACCTCTTTCTTGTTATGGCATCTCAGTCGGGCTAAGACACGCCTCTGGTAAAAAAAATCTATTCATAACTTATTTATTCTGCTAATCAGCTAACCAACGCTACCAAAAATATAACCTCTTTGGCGGAGGTAATAACAACGACAACAATATGATGATGATGATGATAATAATAATAATAATAATAATAATAATAATAATAATGATAATAATAATAATAATAATGATAATGCTGATGATGATGATCATAATGATGATAATAATAATAATGATGATGGTGATAATTATAATAATAATGATAATAATAATAATAATAATAATTGATAACAGTAAAAAATAGTGATGATTATGATAATTGTATAATCATAAGGGTAATAATGATAATGATAATAATGATAAGGACAAAAATTATAAGTATAATAAATTGTAATAATAATAATAATTTGGATTTTAGTTAAAATTCAAATTAGAAATTAAAATGATTTAAATCTTAGTGATACTCGTAATGAAAATAATTATGACAATGATCATAATGACAACATAATACTTAAAATTGTGATAATGATAACAATGATAATAGCATAATACTTATAATAATGATGATGATAACAGTGATAATAAAGATAGTATATCATTTATAATGATCACGACGAAAACATTAATGATAATCATCATTACCATAATCATCATCATCATCATCATCATCATCACCACCACCATCATCATCATCATCACCATCATCATAATCATTATCATCATCATCATCATAATAATAATAATGACGAGGACAACATTGATAATAATAATGATAATAATGGAATAATTATCAGCAGCAAAGACGCCACCACTCAAAATAAACTTCCTTTACCTTCCTTTCTCCGAAGTCGTACCCCATTTTCTGGAATCCTGTAGGGAGCAAAACAAAGTGAACTTCACTAACTCGTTTTCCAATAATTACTTCGGAAATATTGATTGGCAAATATGGCTGAAGTTTAGCAGAAATCTTATTTTAATGGTTTATTGGATCTTGTTCAATTAGGTTTTCAAATATTGGTCAATTAAGGACATATTTTTAGCGCTGTATCCCCCACTTAATTTTGATCAGATATGAAGGAATCAACACTGAAAAAACATTTAATTTTTGTATGAATAGTGACCTATGTCAATCCTCTTTCACTCTGATGACTCGAAAGTCGAATTTTGAATGCGTTAGATTCCGTATGGTGAGTCAAGGCAGTGTACATTCACTCACTCTGACGTTCAGTTTGGTGAGTGAAGTGAGTAAATCCTGCTTGCCCCTCTCACGAACTCAGCAGTCAAAACTCACCGCGTTAAGCTTGTACGATGAATAAAATGGGCAGTTCTTGATTCAACGCGAGTGCCCAGGGCCCGTCGAAGGCGAAGTATCATGTAGAACTGTTAGGGGAATGGTTATCGGCCTTTATCTTATCGGTAGAGTTACCAATCCTGCGTTAATTCAGGTTACCTGGCCTGCACACGCGATAAGCAAGGCAGGTACGAGTCTTTGTCTTAATGCACCTACATGAAAATCAGTAATTGAAGGTGATGATATCTATTAATTAAGATATATAACGCTACAATTTACAAGGATATATTTTACAAATTCTGTAAGTTTGGAAGAAATACATTGTCCTCTTTTTCAGCTTTTGAACAAAAATCAGTGACACAGAACAGCATCACGTACTATATATACTTTGCAACTTTTTTTGCAACTTTCAGAGAGCAGAAGGCCTGAGAGTCTTGGCATTCCTCTTCAAAGCGTGATCAATAACCTAGCAGAGCCTCTTCGCGTAATTTCTTCCCGTGAGACTGACATCTAAGATCCCCAGGCATCTTGTTACTTGTCTTCGTGTTCCTCCTCCTTTGTCCCCTCGTCCGTGAGGAGGAGGAGGAGGAGGAGGAGGAGGACCCAGGCTCGTGTGTGACTTCTGGGTCTCCTTCTGGCGATCGAAGTGCCTTGCCTCCGATCTCGGTATTCTGCCCGAGGATGTTGGGGACGCGGGCTATGACTCACTCAGAATGGCGTGTGATAACGTCATTCTTTCCTAACTGCGCCAGCTTGGAATCTCTGACCAGACTGTGAAGCCAACAGAAAGACTGATGAATGAGAGAGCAAGAGTATGAGTTGTATGGTAAAGAAAAGAATACGTGATATTTCTTTCCCAGCAAATGATAGATAGAAAATGAAGCGAAAAAGATACAGCGAAAGGCGATGGATAAGAAGAAAAGTAAATTGTAGAAGAATAAAGAGGCGGAGAAAAGCAACAAGAAAAATACGAAACCCACGAAATATTACAGAACGTTAATAACAGCAACAACAAAAATCCAAGCTTGGCGTTTGACTTAATATGATGTTTGCCTCCCCTTTCCACTCTCAAACATAATAATATTTTTTTCCTTTGAAGCTAAATTTACTACCTGCCCCTGTTGGACATGTTAACATAGATCGAGAAGTAAGTCCGACAGAAAGTGAAGATCCTGCTGATAACTGATACCCCAGCGATAAACCGATAAGATAACATAGTTGTTTGTAACCGTCACTTCCCTCTTCCCATTATACGCTGTAGGGAAAAGGTTGGTGGGGGACAAGGGGGGGGGGAGAAGGGGGGGAGGAGCTCCACCTTGAGTAAACTGGATATCTCTCACTTGAAAACGGATATGATAAGTGTTTACGACAGTATTTTCCCCCTCCTAGTTGCCTTAGGAAATGGAGAAAAAAGGCTAGATGTGAGATGAAAGTTTGTGTGTTGGTGTGTGTGTAGAGCGGAAGAATATACATCTGTATATGTTCACACACACGCACACACACACACACATACACACACACACACACACACACACACACACACACATACACACACACTCACACACACACAAAGGCAAACAAACAAACAAACACACAAAAAAACACACACACGCGCACCCACCCACCTACACACACACATGTATGTATGCGATACGGCTTTTCTGTCAGCCATTTCCGTTTTTGTTTTTCTTTTATCGGCATAGAGTCCCATCCACTCCCATTAAAAAGACTCAAAGATCAGCTTTTTTAATAAGTAGGTTAGACGTAACGGTTTATCCTCCGCAGATCAAGTTTCCATTGACGCGAGGGCTATTCTCTGGTCACACATATCCCTTTACTGTTATATATAAAAAGGGTGGTGTAATTTTTTTGTGCGGGCGGGTATTTACCTACGCGTGGATTCGTGTGGGCGGGTATTTTTCTACTCGCTGTTTGGTGCGGTCATTTCCTTATATGTGGATATGTGTGGGTGGTCATTTCCTCATATGTGGATGGTCGTTTCCTTATAAGTGGATATGTGTGGGTGGTCATTTCCTCATATGTGGATGGTCGTTTCCTTATATGCGGATATGTGTAGGTGGTCATTTCCTCATATGTGGATGGTCATTTCCTTATATGTGGATGTGTTGGTGGTCATTTCCTCTTATGTGGGTGGTCATTTCCTTATATGTGGATATGTGTAGGTGGTCATTTCCTCATATGTGGATGGTCATTTCCTTATATGTGGATATGTGTAGGTGGTCATTTCCTCATATGTGGATGGTCGTTTCCTTATATGTGGATATGTGTGGGTGGTCATTTCCTCATATGTGGATGGTCGTTTCCTTATATGTGGATATGTGTTGATCATTTCCTTATATGTGGATATGTGTGGGTGGTCTTTTCCTTATATGTGGATGTGTAGGTGGTCATTTCCTTACATGTGGATGTGTGGGTGGTCATTTCCTGATATGTGGATATGCGTGGGTGGTCATTTCCTCATATGTGGATATGCGTCGGTGGTCATTTCCTTGTATGTGCATATGTGTGTGCGGTCATTTCTCCTACGCGTGGATTTGTACGGGCGGGTATCTCTACGTGTGGATTTCTGCGGACGGGTATTTCTCTGCGTGTGGCTTTGGGTGGGCGGTCATTTCCTCACGTGTGGCTTTGAGAGGGCGGATAATAATTCCCTGTCGCTCCTTCGAGACACGTTTCCGGCTGGGTAAATATGCGCTAACGTCCTTTTATATTTTTCTTTCCACATTATTTCTTTTCGCATGATCTCACTGCATATTTCCCTTTGCTATATAGCACATTTGCCCTTTCCTGGTACAGTCACGGTCAAAACTCTTGTCAAAACTGTTTCGAATTCCGTTTCGAGCATCAGGTTCATACCACACTTTTTATATAGAAGGCAGATTCGAAGCTTCGATTCATTAAAAGACTTTTGTCCGTCACTGTACGAATACTCAATACTGTTGTTTTCATGTTTTAGGTAGAGTAAAACCATCTTTTACTATTAATTACTTGTTCTCAGTAGTTCGCATATGTAAAGAAACAAGGAACAGTATTCATAAGTTCTTAATTTCTTTACCTTGGCCCTTTTAAAAAATCCTACCAATAACAGGAATGAAATAGCTCTATCACCCAAAATCAGCATCTTGTACCGGAACTAATGTCAGCGATATTAATTCATGTACTAATCTTCTCTCCCCTCTCTCGTTGATCCCGCGGTATCCGAAAATGCAATTCCCGATATCCGGCCATGTTCCTCGGCGAATATACGAAAAAGAAAGGAAATCCTCGCCAGGTGACCATTATATCCGTAATGGAGCTTATCGTCGCCAGCAAAGGGGACGCGAACTTCTTTCTTTACACTTCTTTCTGCAGCTGGATATTGTGTTCGCCTCATAATTAGTGGCCATAAACAGTAATACGTGAAGGAATTGAGAATTGAACCACTTACCATTTATATATGATTTTTTCCCGTTTCTGTGCTCCCTACCAAGTGTTAGTGAAAAGTAAACAAACGATAACGAAGCTCAGGATAAAATCAGTTAATTCAATTCAGATTCAAAGTCGTGGTTTAGTTGAGAAATATCCGTCCACTCAAAATCACGCGTTGGGAAATACTCTTCTGGTAAAAAAAAAAAAAAAAAAAAAAAAAAAAAAAAAAAAAATGGCGGAATGAGAAAAGTCCGATAGGAGTAATATTTGAATTCTGTTCCTTGACCTCGGCCGCAAGTAAAATTGATAGTCTTTATTCGAAATCATATGTTTTGTTTGTTTCCAGGAAAAACGCATGCGTAATAGGCATACATACACACACACACACACACACGCGCGCGCGCGCGCGCGCAGAAACAAGCATAACACACAAACACACGTTTATATAATCTTATTCATAAAATAAGGATTAAACCACGTCCTCACGTGAAGTTATAGACACAAATGCATATTTATATCCTTAAAATATATTTCACAAATAATTTTAGGCAGATTTAATGTATCTAATTAAACGGTTCACATATAAGCATTTAACATTCATAGCTACTATATACATGTTATTTTATCTTAAGATCAAAGCAGTTAAAAAAGATCAGATATAATCTATGTTAGATTTTCCCCGGGTAAAATAAATCAAAATTAGTCTCGTATCCCTCCGTGGTTTGGCTGACGACTTCTGAAAAGGTTCGATCTTATTTGTTTTCCGACTCTCAAAAACTCCTTTTAAACTACGGATTCCTACTTATTAACGATATCAAAGGATAATTAAGGGTAATAGTTTTAGATCAGGTACGTTTTGGGTTGAATTGGTGGCCTGATTTTTAAAGAATTAAAAGGGAATAAAAAAAAAATAGGTGTTTATCTGTTCAGCGGATCTATTTTCAGTAATTTCCCCTTTAAAATTAGTGAATATTAGGGGCTTACGTGTCGTTAGATGCAGTAAATCTGTTTGATTATCATATAGTCCGTGTAAATGAGTAAAAAAATCTTATTTCTGCACAAGATACGTTAAACATTGCTGTTTTTTTCTGCATTGAATTATGCCTTTCTTGGTCTACAGTTTTTATAGCCTAAGGATGTTGTTAAATTGATAATGATAAGATTCAAAGATGTATTTTAATAGGGTTTGTACATACGGCGAAGTGTAGGCTTACAAGGGAATTCTTAGTGGCCAAATTGTAAATATTCCGTATGAAATAAGATCATTTCCTGTCATTATTTTTAATTTCTCTTTCGATTACTTTGCCGATCGTTTAGTAAACAGGCCTACATAATTTTTTTTTTATTAATGCTTTATTTCTCGAGTATGTCTATGTGCGTGTGTGCGTGCCTGTATATGTGTATACAAACACACACACACACACACACACACACACACACACACACACACACACACACACACACACACACACACACACACACACACACACACACACACACACACACATATACAGAGAGAGAGAGAGAGAGAGAGAGAGAGAGAGAGAGAGAGAGAGAGAGAGAGAGAGAGAGAGAGAGAGAGAGAGAGAGAGATTGATAATTTTAAGTATAGATATATATATTCTCAGATTAATTGCTCGAAATCGTGTTTATTGAATATTTTGTTTAAACTTACATCGATGAGATAAACATCAATATGCTCACGATAATGCACAACAAATTACCTTTAGATGTGTATGCTCTCATTATATATATATATATATATATATATATATATATATATATATATATATATATATATGCATATATATATATACATATATATATACATATATATATATATATATATATATATATATATATATATATATATATATATATATATATATATATATATATATATATATATATATATATATTGCGTGTGTGTGTGTGTGTGTGTGTGTGTGTGTGTGTGTGTGTGTGTGTGTGTGTGTGTGTGTGTGTGTGTGTGTGTGTGTGTGTGTGCGTGTGCGTGTACGTGTGTGTGTGTGTGTGTGTTTGCGCGTGTACGTGTGTGTGTGTGTGTGCGCGCGTGTACGTGTGTATGTGTGTGTGTATGTGTATGTGTGTGTACAGCTTACGTACTAGCTTAAATACAAAGATGCATCCCTTACCTTAATGCTTATGACATATTTTGTTATTTATTAACTGTTCCTAATGCCATCCGGTCACCCATCTTTTGCCTCGACCCCCCCCCCCCCTGATATTTCCACAACCCCCCCAAGGCGGACGGTACCGCCTACTTTGGGAACCAGTGCTCTATACCATATTATATTTCTCTGCCTCTCTCGTTATTTATATATTACCATCTTGTTACCTACCCCCATCCACTCGTTTATCTACCTCTCTCTTTCCAACAAACTCTACCCATCCGGCAAGCCTCTATTACCTTCATTACCCTACATCCTCCGTCTCCGCATCTCACTCTCCCTATCCTATATCTCTCTCCCTATGTATCCGAAAATATCTCCACCTCCCTAGCACATCCGTCGATCAGCCTTTCGGACTTCGAAACTTGAACATCTCCCGTCATCTCCTGCAGAACACACGGAAGGGAAATGGACTCAATCCTGCTGGAGAGAGGATGTTCGGCGGGGGGCGATGGAGAAGGTCCTAACCTCGGGTCGGTGGACGCCTTATCCTCCGTCTTTGCCAGGATGCGCCGCTCGCACGCCGAACACAGCCAGGCTTGTGATAGTACGTGTGGTGTTGCTATATATGGGGTGTTTTTGGGGGGGAGTGTGGGTATGTGGGTGTTTGAATGTTTGTGTGTTTTTTGTTTTGTTTGATTCTTGTGCTTTTATTTTTGTGTGACTGTTGGTTTATTGTTGTCTTATTATTTTTTTCATTTTTTTGTCCATTTCCATGTATTTCTTCGCATCTTTTTGTGTCTTTATTCATATCTTTTCATGTCTTTGTTGATTTTTCATGCTTGTTGATTTTTTATGCTTGTTTTTTATGTCTGTTGATTTTTCATGTTTGTTGATTTTTCATGTCTTTCTTCGTATCTCTTTGTGTTTCTATCATTCTATTTTCATTTACACATTCATTTATTTCCATTTACTTATTCTGCATGGTATTCTAATGTAAATGTTTAGAGTAGAGAGTCTGTGTCAAAATTAGAAAAAAAATGTACCTTTTCTTTCTTCTCTTGTCCTTAATACTTCCGCCGTATTAAGGACAGAACTTTTTTTTTTACGCAAATTCGTTTATTATCATCTCGCAGCTCTGGAGGGCTTGATCGCACAGGGGAACAGGGAGCAACAGAAGATAAAAGCAGAGATAGAACAGATTAAAGAGCGCCTGCAGGCCAAGGCGACGAGAGACCCCCACCAAGAAGCCGTGGTGGCCAAGTAAGGCTCTCGGATGTTTCTCGGCCTCTCCTTTTCTGCTATTTTTTTTATAGAGTTCTGTTCATACGAATACATGCACACG
This sequence comes from Penaeus vannamei, assembly GCF_042767895.1. Classification (NCBI taxonomy): domain Eukaryota; kingdom Metazoa; phylum Arthropoda; class Malacostraca; order Decapoda; family Penaeidae; genus Penaeus; species Penaeus vannamei. Next base: position 13,968,279 of record NC_091569.1, on the reverse strand, counting down.
CTCACCACCCACGCACACACACACGCAAAACACACACGCACACACTCACGCACATACACACATACTCATATACTCATATACACACATGTACACATACACAAACACACATATATACATACGTACATATATATATATGTATATATATATATATATATATATATATATATATATATATATATATATATATATATATATATTGTTTCTCCCCTCCCCCCTCCACCCCCGCAGCCTTACATCGAGCGTGGCGATGATGCGGGAACAGATCCGGGTCGCAGAGACGGAGAAAACCCGCCTGCAGGAGGAACACGAGGCGCTGAGGCAGAGGCTGGACTCGCTGCATCGATCATACCTCACGCGGTTCGAGCAGATCAGGGTAAGAGGCCGAGAGACGCAAAGAAAATGGAGAAATCGGGGGAAAGGAGATAAGGGTAGATTAAAAGGGGAGGGAAGTGAGGGTAAGAGGGGAGGGTGGGTTGAGTGGGGAGGGAAGTGAGGGTGAGAGGGGAGGGTGGATTGAGTGGGGAGGGGAGTGAGGGTAGGAGGGGAGGGTAGATTAAGTGGGGAGGGAAGTAAGGGTGAGAAGGGAGGGTGGATTAGGAGGGGACGGAAGTAAGAGAAAGAGGGGAGGGAGGATTAAGTGGGGAGGGAAGTGAGAGTAAGAGGGGAGGGAAGTAAGGGTAAGTGGGGAGGGAAGTGAGAGTAAGAGGGGACGGAAGTAAGGGTAAGTGGGATGGGAGGATTAAGTGGGGAGGGAAGTGAGAGTAAGAGGGGACGGAAGTAAGGGTAAGTGGGGAGGGAAGTGAGAGTAAGAGGGGACGGAAGTAAGGGTAAGTGGGGTGGGAGGATTAAGTGGGGAGGGAAGTGAGAGTAAGAGGGGAGGGAAGTAAGGGTAAGTGGGGAGGGAAGTGAGAGTAAGAGGGGAGGGAAGTAAGGGTAAGTGGGGAGGGAAGTAAGAGTAAGAGGGGACGGAAGTAAGGGTAAGTGGGGTGGGAGGATTAAGTGAGGAGGGAAGTGAGAGTAAGAGGGGAGGGAAGTAAGGGTAAGTGGGGAGGGAAGTGAGAGTAAGAGGGGACGGAAGTATGGGTAAGTGGGATGGGAGGATTAAGTGGGGAGGGAAGTGAGAGTAAGAGGGGAGGGAAGTAAGGGTAAGTGGGGAGGGAAGTGAGAGTAAGAGGGTAGGGAAGTAAGGGTAAGTGGGGAGGGAAGTAAGAGTAAGAGGGGACGGAAGTAAGGGTAAGTGGGGTGGGAGGATTAAGTGAGGAGGGAAGCGAGAGTAAGAGGGGACGGAAGTAAGGGTAAGTGGGGAGGGAGGATTAAGTGGGGAGGGAAGTGAGAGTAAGAGGGGACGGAAGTAAGGGTAAGTGGGGAGGGAGGATTAAGTGGGGAGGGAAGTGAGAGTAAGAGGGGACGGAAGTAAGGGTAAGTGGGGAGGGAAGTGAGAGTAAGAGGGGACGGAAGTAAGGGTAAGTGGGGAGGGAGGATTAAGTGGGGAGGGAAGTGAGAGTAAGAGGGGACGGAAGTAAGGGTAAGTGGGGAGGGAAGTGAGAGTAAGAGGGGACGGAAGTAAGGATAAGTGGGGAGGGTAGAGTAAGAGGGGAAAGTGAAGGTAAGAGAGGAGGAGCATAGACGAGTTTGTGAAGCGGGAGGGGAAGAAGAAAGTATTCTAATTGTATTTTTAGTTCTAGGGGGAAGGTGTCTCCGAGGCTGTATTCTTGTAGTATAGGAGTGTGCTTTCGTTAACTCTAATGCTGTTATGGAAGACCGACGTTAATGATAGCTTCAAAGAATGTAAATGGTAAATATATTTGTGTTACACCCCATTAAGCCCCCACAGCCATAATCAGCCCAGGTTAAGAAAATGAATTACATCAAACAACAGCAGCTTCATAGTATGCTTCCATTGCAACCCTGCAAGAGTTCCTTTAAATCAGTGTTTCTCAACCTTTTTCGATTGTCGCTTTTTGATTTCGGTCTTCACCTGGACTAGCAGCCCAGAATATGTGATAAATCTAACTGTTTTCATGTTTTAGAACTTATGTCATTCTATTTGTATAGGTTTAAATTACTAACAGAATTAATTTCAATAAATCTGAACCTGGGAGAGAAAATAAGTGTTAATTTATTTTATTTGGGTGTCCAGCTGTGGATTTTTTTTTCTTTTTTCTGTAAAAATCTTCGGTGACCTTCAGAAAACCCCTCGCGACCATGGGGTTGGGAACCACTGCCTTAAATCAGTAGACATTCTCTTAATATAATCATTGACCTACACAGACCCGATACGCTGGACGTCTAGTGGACAATACAAAGCTGGAGTTGAAGCTTAAGATGAGCCAGCTGGCGGAAAGAAAGAGCGCGGCTGCTTCCAGAGTATCCAGCTTGGAAAAGGAAAACAAACGGAAAGGACTTGAAGGTCTGTAGCGTTTTAGAGGTTGCAGGTAGGAAATGTTGACCAGCGTTTTTAGCTTTACGACTTTGGATTCCAGTTCTTGAATAAAGGTGGTTTAAGATGCCACGTTACAGGTAAAGACGTATTAAATAGCAGCATTGTCAAACAGGTACGGTAAGTCAGTTGTTTCATCTGTCTCGTTACAGAAAACTCATGGTAATTATAATAACCCTTTGTAATTATGTCAGGTATCTGACATAATTAGTAAATTAAAAACCCTCTAACTCCTATAACTCTTTGTCCCTTCAGACTGGAAGAAATTTCGGGAGATTATCGTGGTGCTCCTCAAGTCACGGAAGAAGCTGGGTGAAGAATGGGACAAGAAACGGCAGCAGGAAACCCAAATCAGGTAGGAAGCCGGTGGAGAAGGGAGAGAGAGAGAGAGAGAGAGAGAGAGAGAGAGAGAGAGAGAGAGAGAGAGAGAGAGAGAGAGAGAGAGAGAGAGAGAGAGAGAGAGAGAGAGAGAGAGAGAACTTTAAGTATCCGTATATATATATACACATATACAGTATCCATATATATATATACACATACACATGTGTGTGTGGGTAAGTACTGTATAATGAGCATGTGCATTTGCTACTATCCATATATACATGTTAATTAAATTGACTCACTTATCAGGTCACTAAGAGAAGCAATCCATCAGAAGGAATTAGAGCTGACAGCAAGGAAGGAAAGGGAGGCCACCCTAGAGAAAGAAAAGACCACGGCTCGAGCGAAGTCAGAACAACCCTCGCCACGCCCGCAAAGGTGGCTTTCGTCCTTGCAAAAAGTATCGCAGGTTTGTACAGTGATGAGTGGCCGTGCTTCCTCCTTCTTTTAGTATTTGTGATTTGTGACTTGCTTGTTTGTGCAGTCACGCCCCCCCTAAAATAACGAACTTGTCGAGCATGTTTCGAATATTACCTTAAAGTGTTCGAATATTGTGATTTTTTCTTATTACAGAGGTTTCTTACTTCGGTCCCGAGGTGACTTTTATCCGTAGTTACACAAAAGACTAGGAAAAGACAATATGGCTGATACAGTGTACAAAACAGCTGTGTGATATCCTTTTGAAAACGTGCAAAGAACGCCCCCATTGGTCATTCCAGTATTGAGTGTTTATTCCTTGCAGCAGCCGGAGGTGAAGTTGACAGCGCAGACTACAGGCAAGGTCAGACGTGACACACCTCGTCCCAATCGCTTTGATACTGGCCTCGATCTGCTCAAGGTGAGGCCTTTTTGTATTTTGCGGGGCGTCTGGTCTGTGTTTTTTTTGGGTAGAGCAGTCAAGGGTTTCAGGGCTTTAAATTTGTCTATTTTCCTACTCACAATGATGAATATTTTGGCAGGCGTCTAAGTTCAGGAAGAAGTTTCATCTTACCGTCTCATCTGGAGACTCCAGAAGCGAGGACACTCCGGATACTCAAAGTGTCACTGAAGAATCCTCAGATGGTGATCGTGTCACCTCCCAGCCTGGTCCCAGCTCGACGCCCGCTCCATTACTCAACCTAGGTCAGAGTCCCATACTAGTTGGCAGACAGGCCAGTTTGCCTGTAACAGCCAAGGATTCTAGATATGGAGCCTCTGCCCAAAGTCTTCCTCCCTCAGTACCCAATTTGGTGTTCAGCTCCAAGGTGAAGCAGGGTCATCTTCCCACGGGTTCTATTCTTAGAGATGGCACCCCTAGCCGCCCCTGCACATCCTATGGCCAAGATTCCACCAGCTCTCAGGAGGAACACAGGACGGTGGCAAGTTCCTCTCATCAGAGTTTTTCTGGGTACTCGGGACACTTGGCAGACGTGTCCAACACCTCGGAATCGACCCCAGACCAGGTTTCGGTCGGTAGAAGCCCCTCGTGTGCCAACACTCCTTCACCCTCCATTTCATCTGGCTTTCGACCCCGGTGCTCAACTGGTTCCAGGGTACCTACATCGACCTCAAACTTTGTGAACGAGTTGTCATCCATCACAGAGACCGAAGTGTCAATGGGTAAGTGCTGCCAGGACTTTTTTCTCGTATGGATGGCAATAAAAAAGACCCTAAAGAAATTTGATAAATCTATAAGCCTCGATACACAGGTCTTTATTTAATAAGTAGTCTAGGCAGGAAATGCGATGCAAGATTCTCACATTAGTTATTAGTATGTATAATTTACATGGTACAATAACCAATTTTAGATGAAAAGAACCAAAGTAGTAGTTCGGAAGACATTTGGTACACACCTCCGTCACCCTCGCAGCTGCATACCAAAGAGGTCCGACAGGCTTATGTCTCGTCGCTCCTCAATAGCCCCGAGTTTACCTTTAAAAAAGCGCCAACTCCTCCTAAGGTTTGCATATTCTGTGTGTCACACATTGTACATTGTTGATATTATGCCATAACAAGTATAATTTATATAACTGTAAGAAAGTGTCAATTCCCAGTCAACTCCTGTCTGCATATTATTTATGTCTGTGATATATATGTTGATAATATACCGTATTAAATAATCATTTGCATAACTGTTATAATTAACACACATGGTTTAGAGGCAATATTAAAACTAAACTATCCTCTAGCTTTTCTCACAGAGAATGGGGCCATCTGAATCATCTAGGCAGTCAGACATGGCACAGAGTAAGATTTCTTCGTCTACAGCCAAGAGCCACAGTCAGCAGCATCTTGGAGGTGGGCATTATATTTCACATATTTACAGAGCGTTTTGTTATTTTTTTTCTCTCTTTTAAACTAATTGGTTATTAGTGAAAATATTAAATAAAATATATCTAGTTTTTATTTGAAGTTCCTCAGAACGACCTCAAGAGAGACATTCACAGTACCATTACAGTATGTAAAACATTACTTATTCATCGTGGTTGCAAGTGATGACTATTCGTCACTTTTGTTATTTGTGTTTTATATTATCCCTTCTTAGTAGTTTCAGATCAAGCACAGGAATACGTAGCAGGCCCGCAACCGAAGTCTACAACAGGAGAGCTAGAAATGGAACAAGAATCAGGCGTGGGGGAAAGCCCGAAATGCCGATCCAACACCATTCTAACATCGACTCCAGGAAAGACACAGATATCCAAGAAAGATTACACAACAGAATATACTACTACACCTGAGTGTTCAGACCTAAACAAGGCAGGTTTTTTAGAAGACATGGAGTTGGAAACTGAGGAAGCATCAGGCCAAATGGTAAGGAAAAATGTATCATGAGGAGTTAAGAGGATGGCGTCGAAATTAGGGATAAGTGTGAAAAAATCGTGTTTAATAATAGACATTTTAAAGCAAGGGTTCACAACCTAGGGGACATGGTCCTTGGAATACTTTTTGTGGGGCGCTATGGAGCAATATGAAAAATATGACTTCGAATTAAACAGAATTTCGTCTAGCATAAAGTAATTACAGATATTTCTCTTAAATATCAATAAATTAGAATCTTTCCTTATAGTATCCGTGTCCTATAGCAATTGACATCATTACGCTTCATAACTAGTACTAACTGAATCTGAAAAGTTGACAAGCATTGAACGGGGCCATGGAGATTATTATATATCCGTCGGTGGTCATAGTAATAAAAAAAAGTTGGAAACCACTGATTTAGAGATATCGTAGCTAGGGGAAAGGTTGTTGTTCAAAACAAAGGGCTGACATTATTGCAAAGAAAGTCCAGGAATTACTGAAAGCGAAGTGGTTTATGTATCACTTTTAATACTTTAGGATTACGGAAAGAAAAAATATATTTATTTAAAACACCTTTTAATATACCAACGTGGATTCCCACAGACAAGTAATATATTCTTTTTTGCAGATGAACAGCCTTCAATTCCAGTCTTCACAGGGCTTTATCGTGGAAGCGGATGGAGATGCTGATGGCACTAGAACATCCGGCACTGACCAGGTCAGAAGGGCTGCTTAAGACAGAGAGTCGAACAAATCATGTTGACAATAGAACTGATAAGCTGTATCACTGCTATTGCTTTCGGATAGTCCAGCTGCACATATGCTCATATGATTCCCTTGAATTCTTAATACACCTTTCCATAGAATAGATTATTGTGGTGTAATCAGTGTGGCAGTAAATGGGATTGTGATTTTTTTTTTTTTTTTTTTTGCCAGTGTAAATCTGTTTCATTTTTGCAGGCTGATAAGTCTTTCATTGGAAGTGTGGAAACTTCCCATTATGCTTCGCTAGTTAGCAGAAACGATTCGGCCGTAACAACTGCTCCTTCAAGCAATACCTCTCCTTCAGAAGGCAACACCGCATTCACACACTCATCTCCTTCTAGCACTGCAGAGGTCCACAAAGACCTTTTAACATTTTCCATGTGCGTCGACACGTCGTCGAGCAGCGCCAGTTCGAGGCACCCGAAGCCTACCTCGCCAGGGAGTTCCTTCAACTTCATGTTAGGAGAAAGTTCGGATTCTGGCAGAGGGACGCCCGGAGCTCTTCGTCTCTTTGGTTCGCCAGAGGACGCGGATGGTTTGTAGACGTAACTCTGTGAAAACAAGCTGAATATCAGTTACCTATTACGACAAAACTATACCACTAACTGCAGTGTTTCTTCATATTTGTGAACCGTTTTATCCCTTACACTGTTATTTGTGTAATATTATGGGCTGCTTTTCCAGCATAATCAAGTCTTTAGTGCTGTGTTTAGGATTACTTTTATAAGTCTCTTCGTTCAATTCGCCTTCTTTATTCCCCATAATATCCTGTCATTTTTTTAGGTTTTGACAATACCAGCGAGGAAAGTTCCGGTGTTAACTTCTCACTTTTCGGGGACTCCCAGCCATCTCAAGAAAGCGACAGTGGAGGAAGCTACTTTAACTTCGGCTTCGGCGGGACACGTGGTTCTCCCAGCACCCACTCCTCTCCCGGCAGCTTCATTTCCTCGTTCTACGATAGCTCCTCCTTCTCCTCCTCCTCCCGGAGTTCCGAGAGGGAGGGCGGCGGGGCAGGATTCAGGCTTTTCTGAATGAAAGACCTTGTGCAAGACGGTGTTTCTGTGGTAGGAGGGCTTTGTTAGGGTATGGAGATATGACGCTTTTCTTTTTCTTTTTTTTAGTTTCGGTTTTGGACATGAGAAAATGTTTTTTTGTCCTGACTTAGCAGATATCGAAGAGTTCGATTTGTTTGTTAACGGTATATTAGGGAGCGAGATTTTGGTCATGTGAGTTAATGTGCTAAAAAGTAACTGAAGGAATTACGCTGACAAACAGTTACCCTATTTCAAAGATATAGAGTTGTGTTTAAAGAAATGTTTCGAGTATATGTATATATATTTTCTTTATTTTTGAGTTCTTATTTCATTCTTATTTCATCGTGTTTGATATAAAATAAGGATTGTCATTTATTATTAGTTGAATTTACCTCAACAAGTTATTTTTAATTTTCATTTCATCTAACTTCCCTGCAAAAAGTTAAAATTGCAGATTTCAAACAGTTTCTCTGGTTTCTATGGTCTCAAGCAGACAAACTTTTGCAATCACATTTATTCACAGTATTACTGAATTGCCAAAGACATACTTTATTCCATCTTACTTCAAGACATATTAACTAAGTTCATCATAATGAGACGCAATACAATTGTACAAACTTTAAAGGCTTAAGTAAATATCAAGAACTTTATGATTACTCACCATACAACAAAAAGTGATGCAGTGTCCTAGACAACTTGGAAATCCTGTTGACAAAGCATTCCAACATACAAGCATACTTTACACATGGGGGATTACTTATATCTGTGAAACGCTCGAAAGGAGTAGAATTAAAAGAATGATTTCATTCTTATCTCTAACCATAATAACTTCCATAAGCCCCCCAACCCTGCTGTCCGTAACCATAACCGCCCTGTTGAGCTGGATAGTCCCATCCTTGGTAATGTAAAGCTCCATACCCCTGTGCATAGGCCTGGTTGTAGCCTTGGTAATTTGTGTTAACCGCCTGTTGTTGCTGTACTGTTCCTGTTGTGCCATTGACTGTCTTCTCTTGGCTCTTGGTCAGATCGCATCAAGTCCCCGGTTAAACACCTTCATAGCTGTTTCCTTGGTACCGTTGCGTCTTTCAAGGTCAGTCTTTCCAGTAGCCATAGCAATAGGGATAGCGACCAAGGAATCCATCATAGGCTTCTCGTCCGGATACCAAATAGCTCTTTAAATCAAATAACCGTGTAAGGAACGAGAGGCATCCAAAGTTTTACACACAAGCACACTTTCTTGGTTCCTATAGTCACGGCGATTGGTTTGAAAACGAAAGAAAGGCTTACACTTGGATTGATTTGAATGAGGATTATTATGTTTTATCTAATTTGCGAAATGAAGTAAGCAAAGGCAATATCGTAGAGAGAAGCTAATGATTGACATATGGGTTATGTCATATATTTATTCTTTAGTATCAGTGTATGCAGTTTGTTACATACATTGCGTAAGAATCTGATTACGATTAAATATTTGTCTTTTTTTTTTACCTTTTACATTTTGTTTAAAGTACTTTGCCGTATCACTTTTCAATTGATTAATAGCTATGATGATAGGTAATTCGGAGTTCAGCCTTAAATATATTGTATGAAATCTCACTGCCCTTTTTCTACATTTCCTTATGCTGTAATATCAAAGCCGACAGTATAGCTTCCTCTATATCTGTAAAGGAAGTCGAGTTTTCGCATCCAAGTGTTGAAGCAAAGTTGATGTTATAATACCATCCTATCAGGCAAGAACACACATAAACGCACGCACACGCACGCACATACATGTCTACACATACACGCATCATATCATCATCGCACTCACATACATCATACACGTCCACACAGACAAAAATACACCCACACCCGCACGCACGCACGCACCCACCCACACACTCACACTCACTCAGGGCGCACCAACGTCTTATGTCAGTATATTCGCGAATCTTTTCCCTTTATCATTCAATGTTTAAAATATAATTTTCAGAGATTTTTGGATTGCCTTTTAGATTGTAAAAATTCTCAAACAATGATTTTACCCATAATTTGTTTGACTTTGTCGGGGAATCCGAATATCAGGAACGTCTGAAATGAGACTGATTTTCACTTCGTATATTTGGCAATGTCTGTTTCTTTTTCTTTCTAAGCTCTGTCTGTCTGTATCTGTCTCTCTCTCTTACCCAGACAAACACTTAGGCACACACACACATTCTCTCTCTCTCTCTCTCTCTCTCACACACACGCGCACAACACAAACACACACAGAACCCCCCCCCCCCCACACACACAAACACACCCCTACCTACCTCTACCCCTACTCAAAAAAGACTTCTTCAGTCATTACAGAATCTTTATTTTATCTTCATTATAATCAATTTTGCATCAGAAGAAGGTATTGAAAATTAAGGTATTGAAAGGTACTGAATTGTGCTTTTGTTTTTTGTTTTCCCATCTTTTTACATTTTTATACTGAAATGAAGACCCCAAAATTGTGTTAGGCTTCAGGCAAGACAATCTCTCAAGACGTAAGAAAGCATGACTTAACTATTCTGGAATTTCCCAGACAACATCTACAGTACCCTCCTGAGTTTCCAATTAGTATCTAATGGTGTCTCATGATAGTGAGAAGCAAACATCTAAGGACCTCATCAATATTATTTTTTTAAGTATTTGCTTTAGTTTCACACTCAAGAAAGGAGAAACATTTTTTTGCTTCCTTTCTCTAAAGGGTTCGTTACTAAAACAATCATGTTAACTCTGGTGAAAAAATATCATATTTTTGGGTGTTCACATATTTACAAATTATTTTTATTAAATTCTAAAACTTTTGTTTTCTACATCTTTAAAGGCAAGCTTTTATTACAATTCATTTTTTGTCATTTACTTATGAAAAAATAAATCTGGATTTCCCTTTTTCAAAGACTTCAAATAGCTGTACATTGTGGAACAATTATTATATTTCATATAACTGGTACTCAATATATTTTACTATTACAGAATGACAATTTTATATTTAAGCATAATAATGCTCAAGGATCATCCACAGAAATAAATTAAATCAAGCAAACATGTATAAATACTTATTATCAATATGCTTTTAAGAAACTACATCACAGACATAAGTGAAGCTGGTTTTTCAGAGTAGAACTTCATTAATAACCTTAAATTATCTCTAACATCATCTAGGAACATTCCATTCTACCCTGGTAAAATGTACATTATGCTGATGATTTCAAATGATACACATACTATTCTCTACTTATGTAAGTTATATATCCAAATGCAAATAAAACAAAATGAGGTAAAAATTTGATTGCAATAAAGTTGACTGTACCAAATGTAGCAAATTGTACTGAAAACAACTCAACTTCAACAATCACATAAAAATTAATCTCCTGAGCATGTTCATGCAAGCAGAAAAAGATCAGACGATGAACTGTCTGCCCCTAATTGTCAGGCAAAACTTTATAGGGATTGAGTATTCCATTTGGATCCATGATCTTCTTCATCTGCTTCATGAGGCCTATTGCACCATCTGACTTCGAGAAGTGGATGTAGTTCCTCTTCTTGAAGCCCAGTCCATGCTCAGCACTGATGCTTCCCTTGACTCTTGCGGTCCACTCAAATATTGCTGGTTCAATGCGGCTGAGGATCTCCTGTTGAGAGCGAACAATGGTGTGCCATTGATGGGTAAAAGACCAACAAAACATGATTCACTGAGTATACACCTTTACAGATGAAAAATAAATTTTGTTAATGGTGTGGAAATGAATGCAAGAAAGGAACATTTTCTATACTTCCATACGCTGTAAAGACACATTTCATACCTTTTCATATTCTTTGCTGGTAATATTTAGGTGAAGATTTCCATCACCAATGTGTCCATATCCACAACAACGAATAATGCTGGAGCCCAGATGTTCTCTCATGTCTTCTACCATCTTATAGAAGTGAGGTAAGGGGATGGAAATATCATATCTGCAGAGAAAATAGACGCAAAGCAATTAGCCATTTACTGCATTGAAAGTGGGGGAAAATGTATATATTTAAAATTAAAAAGGAAAAAAAAAAGAGGCAATTCCATCATCATTACAGAGGATATCATTTCTCTTGAGAGCTCCACTTCATACAAATCAAGTCAGTGAAACCAGAAAGACAGCTGACCCTAAAAATATTACTTTTTAGCTACTTCTTAATGTTACACAGGAGAAACTGACATGATTGTTTAAGATTATGAAACAACATGCAAATATGCTTTGATTTATCACACTCCAACAAGACAATATACCTAAATCTGCGGTATTTGAAGGAAAATTAATGCCCTGTAATATGAGGTTTCACTAGTAAATCCAGATTTACTACCACAGCATAACTATAATCCACATTCCATCAAGGAATTCTTATCCTTAAACAATAAAGGGGTATTATAATTTTCAAATTTGTGAAGTTGAAAGCAAGGAGAAATTAATACATGAATATTTTCTTTATTGCAAAAGAATATTTAAATATTTCCTTATTTCCAGGATTGGATAAACTGCATTTCTAAATAACTAAGACAGGGCATTATTCTCGGTGGAAAATTCCTTCTTTGGTCTCTTACCTGTACTTATGAAATATAAGTGCATTATTCCTCTTGATATAAGTGCGCATGCATACAAGCATCTTAATTCTTATGGGGCACATCAACTCCATTAACATAACAATCCACTACCAAATCATTCATCAAAAACAGAAGTAGGTTTTTCATTATATTACTAGAGAGAAAACCCTCAAAGCATAAACCAAACCCATATTCTAACCAAAGGAGCATAAACTTACTGTGAACACCACTGTTTTCCATGCCATCATAAATGATACAGGACCAACCCACATACAAGCAAGCACATGACATACACAACTACTGACTTATATGTGTAACCATCAGCGATCAGGGACTCTGCTATTCTTTCTCTAAGACTCCAAATGTGTTGAATTCTTGAAGGTTCAGTTGCCACAGTGCCATCTGTCACCTGGCCAGAAGTCATTACATACTCCAAAAAAGTGTTCAGCTTTTCTTCATCATGGTCCCCATTAGATCCTGAAATTGACTTTCATGTACATTCGATTTACAGCAATAAAATCTGTCCATAAGAATACAGAAATAGCATTCACCAGTGGGTAACCATACAATTAAGTGCCTGTCTCTCTTTAGACAAATAAAAAAAATAAAAATGAAAATTAAAAAAACATACATGATGCACTTATTTCAGGAAGTCGATAAGAGTTCTGCATACCTCTGTATTCCCCAATCATTCTTCTATCTTAGAAATACATAGAGTCTCTCCTCTGGGAGCGCTTAATTGGTTAATATTTCAAAGTATTGCTTAGCTTTGTTGCTGGGTGAGGAGGGGCTGTCGTTTCCTGAGAGAAGTCTGTTATAATATGTAACATATTAAGTGGGCTCACTACATAGTCAAGACATTCAGCTAACTTTTCATGCATAATCTATCAAAAACATGTGGATGGTTTCAAAGATAAAATTTTGAAAACCATTTTCTCAGTTTTTTATATTTGGTGCTTTTGTACTTCCTGAATTAAGTGCCTCACATATACAGCACATAAACACAATGACTTATATATATGTAAATACAAATAAACACATATAGAAAATAAGTAAACTAATAAATAAAAAGAATTTTAAAAATCTATTTAATTAATCAGTCATATAATACCTGATGTTTCAATGAGCATATAATAAGGATGCGGCTCAATTGGCGACTTCAATTTTAGGTTTTCTTCCACACACTCCAGGGAACTTCTGTCAATGAACTCACAGGAACTTAATATCTCTCCCAGTTTTGACTTTGCATCTCTGAATGTTTGGAGAACATCATCAAAACTCTGGAGGCCTAGAAAAGCTAGATTCACAGCTGTAGGCCTTGGAGGACAATTGATGGCAAGCTGAAAATATTGTCAGGTGTGACTCATTTAACTCATTGTTGTAATCCAATGTCAGCACAGATGTTCTATACTTCAAATAAGGCAGGATGAGAGATTCATTGCACGGACTCAAAATCCACATGAATTCCATTATATATCGCCCTGCTAACCTTGGTAACTATTCCTAGTGTTCCTTCAGAACCAATAAAAAGATGCTTGAGGTCATATCCTGTGTTGTCTTTCTTCATGGTGGACAAGCAATCGATGACTTCCCCCGAGGCCAGCACTGCTTCCACTCCCAGGACAGATCCATGAAGGCTTCCATATCGCAATAACCGGAGTCCACCTGCACATTACTATTTATTAAATGATGATGAATATGAATCAGAAAATGAAATCACACAAAAAAAAGGAATCTTATTTCTTTGGCTAGCCCTATGATATTCCAGTTTTGGAAAATATAATTATTGGCACTAAACATCTACTTCATACAAGGTGAAATTCTGTGAAACTAAACAAGACACACCAGCATTTGTGGAGACATTCCCACCAATATGGCAGCTCCCTTTGGCACCCAGGTCAAGAGGAACCATCAAACCATGCTCTGCCACATGCTGGTCTAAAGCCTCCAGCACACACCCAGACTGGCACACTACAACACCAGACCAGCTGTCTACACTTTCCACTTGGTTCATTAAGGTCGTGGAGATAATCACTTCATCAAAAACAGGTACACTTCCTCCTACTAGGCCTGTGTTCCCACCTGCAAAGAATCATTATAATATTCCTTGAATTAGGTAATACAATGTCCCTTTCTCTATCATATAACGGAAGGCTAAAAATGGTCTCAAGTTAACCATTATATTTCTTTGCTAAATACTAATGACATGAAAAGAGTCTGTATTCTGAAAGGAAGTCAGAAGAGAAAGAGATAGAAGGGGAGGAGATAGAGGGGGATAAAAAAGAGAAGATCAGAAGAGAGAGAAGGGGAGGAAAGAAAAAAAACTGAATATATCTATACCTTGAGGGCAGACTGCAAGTTTATGTTGATTACAATAACTAAGAATGGCTGATACTTCCTCCGTGGTCTTGGGCTTCAGAAGAACTGAGGAAGCTCCACGTACCATTCCGAGCCAGTCAGTGTTATGGCCCTCAAGTTCTGATTCCTCTGTTATGATTCTATGTGGACTAAGAAGCTCAGTGAAGAACTTGATATCTTCAGGTGTTATTTGGGAAAATGGACCTCTCTCAACAGGATACCTGCCAGATTGAATAACACACTGAATGTCTATCTTTACTGAAGATAAAATTATTTTTGATCTGGTCCACACAAATTTTTTGTATTGGCGCTACTTTATTCAGCAATCTAAATTGCCATAACTGGGAGCATTGAGTGGACTAAGGCTGTGAGTGGTATTTTCCGTGACCTTTCTCTTTTACCTGTGGCATTATTGTTTGTGTCTGCAGATTCCCTATTGTACCAATGACCACAACTTTTTGTCCTCAATAAGAATATTGTCAATTTGCCCTTGGTTAGTGCATTAATATTGTAAAAATTACCCTTCTTTTCACCTAATTGACATTGGGTCACTGTAAATATTAAGGTACTCAAAAATTTCTCTAATTAAAAAAAAATCAAAACAAACACAAAGTATTTAATATTACTTGTGTGGAGAGGCTTTCAAATCTAGCATAACATGGCTGATAGTGATCTTATAGGCAGATGCCACCAGACATGAACCATTTACATAAGGCAAGACAGACTCAGATTAGCTCCTTTTTTGGCAATAAATCATAAAGCAATTCAATGGAATTCACAAAATTTTGCTTAAAGCATCTGATACCTGCATTACAGCAGTCTGTGGCCTATAGGAGCACAGAACTCAAATGAAATGAAGCAGATATTTTGGTTGGTTGGCAATATGGAACATGATTGAATACTGGTTATTACATATAGCAGTAAATATCACCTATATTCATGTGCTGGATAGGTCACAGATAAAACAATTCTTAGAACCTAACTATTAATTAAAAGATTAAAGAGTAAAATAACCCTCAACTTACCTCTTTGATGTTAATTCACACTTCGGGAAACATGCATGAGGTGCTGTGTGAACTTGCTTCCTTCCAGTGCATGTTTTAGGGCCCAAGATGGAAACAGCCCTCATCAAAGGCCTAAGGCTTGATGATCCAAACCTCACAATTCTCGATGCCATCATCTCACTGAAAAAAAAGAAGCATGTATTCTAAATGGAAATATAGAGATTTTGATTAAATGATAAAATATAATACATCATTATCATTTATAAAAAAATATGCATTAACTAATTACATTCTTTATTCTTATTAGTTCACATTATTAATTTTTTTTATCAGTTTTATTAAATATTGGTAATGCATTATGTAAACTTGTACTTAATCTTGTTGGTCTGAATTTCAAAATGCAATCTAATACATGTGATACTATAGCAGTATTTCTTGCACTTAAGTTGATCATGTGCCTTTTAAAATTCTGAAACCACCCACACCGTATCCTTTGAAATTATTACCATGGTCATTTTGTCACTTCTACATGCCCACTTTTGTACTTCTACAAGGCAACCTCATTACCTCTACAAGGCCATCTCATCACGTACCATGCACGACTGGAATGGGCTACCCAACATTTCATCGAAGCAAAAACACTCAATGCCTTCCCTAATAAACTGAACAAATACATTACACTACAAGCACATTCACAAACACTTATACTGCCACTTACACCATAATCCTTTCCCCCACCCTCAGCAACCAACCGCAAATATGCGTGATATGAACTCATCAGCACCCTGCGCATAATTTATCGAGATTGAGTTCTACATGGCCACTTTTGCACTTCAACATGGCCATCTCATTACCTCTACATGGACATCTCATCACCTCTTTATGGCCATTTCCTCAGCTCTACACACCTTTCATCACATATATGCCACACGCACACCATCACAACCCCCTATCATTAACCCGTATGAATACCCATTCCACCTTGACCATCGTCCCCGCCGTCCACATCATGCCAGTCACCATTGTGCTCATCCCTGAGGTACATCTGAATATATGCCCTAATATGACCTTTTTAGGGTTTGCGTTCCCCCATCTAAAACCTCTGGACTGTATGATCTAGATATGTATGTAATTAAATATATATTACATCCTCATGATTAAATATTGTGTAAATTATATGGCCATAAATCATACTCGAAGGCCTATGCTTCATAATCTGATTCAAAATATAGAATAAAGAAATGTGTTTCTTTATTTTGAGACTGGTAATACAAATAGAAACATACAATAAACCTCAAATTTTCCTATAAATCCATTTAATAATCAAGGAAAATACAAAAAATTAGTCTCAAGTGATTAGTTATAACTTCTTATTCTATTCACAAGCACCTTATAAAATCATAGTAAGAAAAAAAAATATTGTCACAATGACTCACTGATTCACCATGACTTTGCGGTAATTGTTTAATTACTGCATAAACAATTCATCATTTTCTCTCAAATTACATTTATTTCCTAAAAATTAAGGCCTTTGTTTTAAAAAATCAATTAAAACCAAAATGAAACAAAATAAAGTGTGAGTTGAAATTCAATAACTACACTAATACTTCACAACTGTAATGACATATCCCCGAGAAAATAATAATAATAATAATAATTAAATGAATAATTAAATCGCGTTCCTTCAGCAATAATCTGGACTTCTTTTTCTGTTAAAAACGGAATAATCGATAAAGTATCAGCTTTTCTCAAACTACACATGCAAAGTCCATTGTCAGCACATCCTTACTATAACAAAAGATCCGTAAATCAAACCAAAATAAAGATATTTAAAGAGGAATTTGAAAAAAGGGAAAAGTTTACTGACCTTACTTATGGCTACAGGATACAGGTTCTCACACTCTGTCGCTAAAAAGAAGGCCTACGAGAAGAGCATTACATAATCCCAAACGTGACCTTGCCTTTATCAGTTAACTAAGGGCGTGTAAAGAGATTCAATTTTCGGCGAAATCATTTCTTCTCTCTCGCCCCCAAGGTCGAGGGCTCTGTTCGATTCCGCTCTTGACTTCGGTTTCGTTTTAGGTTTGATTCAGTTTCTCGGTGCGACTGCCTTGTTTTAATAAACAGTGATTAATTATTAAATAGTTTTGCTCTAACATTCTTATTGATAACTTTAGCGCCTCCACATCATTTTTAGGTAATGGAGGTGGAATATTCATACCCGGATCAAACGAGATTATACAAGTCCGAACGATAATTGTCAGTTGATAGATATCACGGATCTTCACAGAAAGAAATTAAATCCATACGAAAAGGCAGCGAATTATCATATTTGCTGGAATAGAAGAAGAAATGAATCGAGTCTTAGAGAAGAATACTGTGAAAACAATAAAAAAAATTGTAAAGGAAAAACAAACCCACTTTTGTTACTATAACAACAACAAAAAAAAGATATATAGAAAAGTACCTAATGGAATATAAAGATTGATAAGACAAAAATCAAAATAACGTTACCATTTATATGATATATAGAGATAGATATATAGATATGTACATATATAAACATTCCAAAACGTTTACCTTGGAGAAAAAAGTAACAACCCATCTTCCCACATGGAGTAGGAAAAAAAGAATCAAATAATAATGACCAACGAGATATCGAATCTAACAAAAGCGAAAAAATTCCCAGACCAATGATGATGAAAAAGGTAAATATTTTAGGCAGTTTGTTTACACCGAGCAGCACCCTCAGTGGCACCCTCGCCCGCCTCCACCTGCTGGCACTATCCCATCGCCTGTGCCACGGTGCCACGAGGATGAGCTAGGCGCATTCGGCGTTCAGGGAGAATGGGTCAGGTAATGACGGGGAAGAAGGGGGAAAGGACGGGAGGGGAATGAAATGAAGGGAAGAAAGAGGGAGAAGGGAGGAAAGGAGAGAAGGAAGGGAAGTGCGAGGGGAAAAGGGGAGGGTTAGGAGGGGTGGAAGGGATAAGGGTAGGGAAAAGGGAGGGGGAGTAAGAGGGATAAGAAGTACAATGAGAGGGAAAGGAAAAGGAAATGATAATAAGAGTAGAAGGACAGTTTATATAAAGGGGGAAGAGGAGGGAGGGGTGGGAAGGCTATCAGAAGAGGGGAGAGGGAGGGAGGGGAGGGGGAGCGGGAGGATTATGAATGGACAATTTTTATGTCCTGTCATGTGCTCACAAGTTATTTATATTAGCCCAGTCATGATCTTCGTAACGTCTGCTTTTGGCTCTGTTGTGTGTATGTATTCGAGTTGTTCTTTTACGTGGATAATGGAGCACCGGATTTTGGTTTTGTTATGGATTTGATTCGGGCTAGGTAGTGTGGTGGTGGTTTATTATGTTTAAACCCTTTCATAGGCAGGCTGATCGTATATGGTGTGCTTTTATTTGCTTTGATGGATTCCATTGTGTTTTTGGTCATTAGTTTGTGTTTTAGCCATTTTCCTACCACAAGAAGGGCTGAAATGTACCAAACTGAGCCTGATGTGACTTATTTTGATTTAATCAAATCTGTTCTAACCTAACCAAGCCAGCCAAGCCAAGCCAAGCAAGGCCAAGCCAAGCCAAGCTAAGCCAAGCTTAGCCTAGTCTAGCCCAACTTAATCAAACCGAACCTTATCTAATATAACCAAACTACACCAATCCGATCCGAGCCATGTCATTCTCTACCCAACCTAATGTAACCTAACCAACATAACCATACTTGATCCACCCAGTGTAACCCAACCTAATCCCAATCTCTACCCTGATTCAGTCCTAATCCTATTCTCAATCAAAAATGTAAGCCCAGTTCTAACCACGACCCTGCCTTAAATCCTAATCTCAACCATAACCATGCTTTACCCCTAAACCCCAACCCTTACCTCAAACCAAACCAAACCCAACCCTAACTGCAACCCAGACCTAATTCCTTACTCTAAACTGATCCCTAACGCTAAACCAAACCCTGAGCCCGACCCTTATTCCGACCCAAACCCTAAACTCAATTCCAACCTTAACCCCAACCCATAACCTAACCCCAACACCTGTCTAGTTTTACTAAATCTACTTCTGTATTCCATATCATAATGCATTCAAATTGGGTTTGAAGTCTTTTTGATATGACCATATTTGTCTTTTTTCTGTCAGATTACAAGCAGATTCTTATATTTCTGTGCTCACATATACTAAATCTACTCATTTTTTCATAGTAATAACCTGGGAGACATAATTTTGGGTGAAGTCATGTGATAGTGTGTCTTGGATGGGAACAACTTTCATTAGGCTCATAGAATTTTTTTTCTCAATCTCTTTTATTCCTGAAGAAAGTGATAAAAAATGAGGGAAAACAGGCATTACTATTTGATATATGTCTTTCGTCATGGAAAAAAATATCAGACAATGAAGAGCCGGTGAATAAGTGTGTGATATGTTCTTCATCTGTCATAGAGATAAGAGAGTTGAACAATTGCTTTGCTGTTTAGGCTTATCTGCAGACTACTAGTATGTAGGGAGCATAATGTGATGGGCCTAGGGTACTTTTAGGCAGTTTTAATTTGACAGAAAAGTGCAGATCTGGAGGATTTGTATTTGGGTATGCACCT